>NW_024040040.1:67028561-67065993 GCF_014851395.1 Micropterus salmoides | reverse complement strand
GCTGTGGAGGAGGGTGTGCTGCGCCGTGAAGAGTTTTGCTTAATCATTTTCTTTCATTCGTTAGATGGCGTATACTGTGTGTGTGTAGTAAGTAAAGTTTATTTGTATAGCACCTTTCACAGATAAAAATCACAAAGTGCTTCACAATAAAATGTAATACAACACAACAAAGTGTGTGTGTGTGGATTTACATAAGGCACATGTTAGAAATACCAAAATAGAAGGATGTTTTTATCTTTAAATCCAACAGAAAACCTAAAGCACATAAACATCACAGACATGAAGACTCAAAATGTCCAACAGTCCAGCAGTGCTGAAGACAGAAGACCAAGCAAATGATCCTGGTTCAGTGTCTTTGGACACCACCATGTCTACTGATGACCTCTAGTGGGTAAATAAGCTAAATGAGTGCATTGAACAATGAAAATGTGTGTCAGACATGATTTTCCCACATGGGGCATTTTCTGACATCATCACTTCCACAAGGAAACTTGATTGGACAGATCTTGTAACACTAATCACTTAAAAATATCTGACTTCATCTTTTCACTCATGTGTTTGTGTGGATGGATCAGAATAAGTTAAAACCTGGACCCATGAAGTGTTTTGCTGAAGAACACATTTTAAAAAGTGTCCATTAAAGATACAAGAACAGATAATCAGGGAATTTCTCTGATGATGCACAAGTTTGATCTGATCCAGAGAATTTAAACAGTCTAAAGACAAAATAACAAATCCTGTTTTAATACGTTTTCATTGTGAGTTATTTTACAGTGAAGACAGAAAATAAGAGTTAATTATGCAACATGTCTACAATCTCATGGGGAAATGATTTGGTTTTCATCCAGTTCTACAATGAATCACCAAATACCACTGAGTTACATGCAGTTAATGTGCAGTACAATAGGTTAAAGGCTCCACCAGATGGTGTCATGTCAGTGGAAGACTGGATGTAAACTCACACACTGAAGGAGAGCGGGACTTCTCATATCCTCCTACAGCACAGGAAAAACTGTCTGCAGGATCAAAGTAGGCTGAATAAGAATTAGATGTTTGTCCACTAATGTTCTGTCCATTCTTGTACCAGACGTAGTAATGATGACCAGGTGGAAGACAACTGCTGTGACACTTCAGCTCTGCCCAGTTATAAGACTCCTTTGATCTGCTCACCTGCACCTGGAGATCTGAATATGTGAATAAGGAACAGAAATCTTAACTTTAGACTGAACTGTCAACACACACACAGTAACCTTCATAAGATGTTGAACATTTGGAACTAAATAATAAATATTCAGATAAAATGTTACCTGTGACAGACAGAGTGACTCCAGGTGAACCAGTATATGTCCCACGTTCTTGGTTTGTTATGAACCTGAACTTGTACTCAGCTGAGTCGCTCTCTCTCAGGTCTGTGATTCTCAGAGTGCAGTAGGGCTCACCACAGCTATGTGTCAAATGACCTGAATAGTTTGTGTCCATTATTAGATCCACATTACTTTCTTCAGTAAACCAGAATATTCTCTCAACTTTAGTCTCATGGCCATTTGTTTTGAGTGGGTATGTATATTTGGAGGACATATCAACTGTTGATCCTTTGAAGGCACAGATCTTAGTAGTAGAAGTGTACGTCACTCCCCAGTCATTCTGGCTCTGTACAACTGTAACACAGAGCACATCAGAAACAACAATCAACATCAATAACTTCATTAACAATCAGTTAATAAGACAAAGTGGATCATACTACCGATATGATTTGGCGAAAATGTATCCTGGACAAGTTTCAAGGTCCTCAGTTGTCTGACTAATTATCTGCAGTCATTGTCATAAAAAGTTCCTGAACCTTAACTGGAATAGAGAATTTTATAAGATACCTATATATTACTATAATTATAAGGTTTTTTTAAAATCATTTTTTTGGAATATTTCTGGTTAATTCTGCTTTGGCCTATTCATTCAAACAAAAAAAAAAAGAATGAAAGAAAGAAAAAAAAATGCCTGAAAAGTGCAGCTTATGTGTCAACACACAAGTTATCCAAACAGAAAATAAAGGACATTTTACATACTTTACTGGGATAAAACAGAAGAACAGTGGGACATAAAATACATAAAATGGGAGAGTTTCTAGCAGCTAAACATAAGACGCAGAAAACTGCTATCAAGATCTCTGACTTTAGCACCCGCTGAATGAGGGTAAATTGTTGGTAGAGGCTGTAAAATCATCAGACCATCCACCACTTTGAAAGGGGAAACATTAAATTACAATTTGCCTAAATGAGCTGAATGTTGTTTCGTCATTTAGGCTATCTAGGTGCATACATTTCTAAAGTGATACAATTTCTGTGTGGAAGGCAACATAACTTGCTTGCCACAGCGGCAGGCAGTAAAGAAAGATAATTTTGGACCCTGCTGCTGTCAACACAGACCACAGAAACATCACTGAGGTCAGACAAAAGGAAGTAGCAGGGTTTCGTGCAGATGTTGATATGAGATAAATTGTGCCAGTATGACTTCACTGTGAGACCAGAATCTCTTTAAAAACCTTCTCCGTGATAAAAGTAGCACACAATTACCGTGATAAAAATAGTTGCAGATAGGAGCTAATCATCCGCCATCTTCTGCAACCAGAGTCGACTTTAGAACACATTAAACAGGGCAATAGGTTTTCACAGGGTGAGAAGGGAACAGTCATAACTAAAACCCCAAATATTCTCCGTTTACAACATGTAGAAGTGACTGCACACAATTACCTTAAGTAAAAGAAAAGAGCAAAGGATGATGGCCATCACAAACCACGATCTTCTTAATATTCATTACAACTGACCTACTTTTACAAGACCCATATTTTCCCAGATTCCCCTGTTTTAATGCAACAAATATAAGATATTCAGTACCTGACACAGAGAGAAGGAAGACGACAAATCCACTTGTTGCTGCAGTTAAACTCATAGCTGCTCCTCTCATCTCTCTGTGTGGCTTCAGAGACAATAAAACATGTTAGCAGATAAAATAATGTACAAGGCAGATATACAGTATCAGTCACATCAATAAATAATTCTACTTACAGTGAAGAAGGACGCTGTCTTTAAAGAAGCCTTCCTCTGTGGTCAGTAAGCAGAAGATAGATATCAGGCTGTTAAACGACTACATTTCCTTCCTCATTAGATTATTAACATTCATGATGAGCCAAATGCCAGTTAACACCAACATCAAAATAAAGAAGTAACGATTTGCAAACCAAGAACTTAATAAGAGAGAATAAGAAAATATTGTTATGGCCTGTTGGTATTAAACCTGTTTCGCTGTAAAAATCCCAGACACAAGCAAAGACCATTCAAAAAGAGAAAACACATTTTTAAACTCTTCCAATTTAAAGCACAAAAACAAGACTGGTGTAAAAGTTGGTTTGATGCATCACTTGACACTTCAAGTGCATCTTTAGACAGTGAAAATAGTTCAAAGAGATGTGCTGCAGCAGTATGGGATGCTAAAAGTCTTATGCTGAGTCTGGGCTTCACAGTAATAATTCCCACTGTGTTCAGCTCTGAAGTCAGTGATGGTGAAGTTCTGTCCTGATGCTTTTGGTGAGTTCTTCTTGTACCAGGTATAATTAGCTGCTGGGTTAGCATCACTGCTGCAGGTCAGACTCACTGAACTGCCCTCCACTATCTCAGCAGAGGGACTCACTGACACAGAGGGAAGCTTTGGAGCATCTGGAGGAGAAAACATAAATCAACAAAAATTGAGGATAGATTTCTTTGTTTTGTGTTGAAATGAGTGTGGAAGCATCTGAAATTTTGGAGGTGGTTTTGTGACTGGCAGCAGACAGAGCTGTGTGTTTTGGCCACTTGAATTATACTCATTTACATCTAAGAAGATACCAGATGAACGTGCATCTTACGTGGGTAAAACAGAGGTAAGTTATATCACCCAAAATTATTGCAGTGTGTTGTAAATACTGCATTAATCGAAAAGCAGAGTTGGATAAATATACTTAATGATATTATATTACTAGCTAGTACAAGATAAGATATCAATAAACTGTATGTCATTTATGTTTGACATGTACATTCATTGTCATAATTGCTATTTGAAAAAAACAACAACAAACAACTTTTCTGCAGATGACTGTTGATGTTTCTACTGTTATTTAATTGCATGGGGTTCAAAACCTTTGCCTTTCCTACAATTCAAGTACAAAGGAAAAACAGAATGAAATACAAAAAGTGTGGCCACTATATACAGTACTCTAAAAACACCTAAAAACATAAAACAATCTCTAAAATAAAAGGTTAGCTAAGACAAAATACACACTAACTGTCTTCCAGTGAAAATGTTACCTGTGACAGACACAGTGACTCCAGGTGAACCAGTAAATGTCCCTGTTAACGTGTTGAACTTGAACTTGTACTCAGCGGAGTCGCTCTCTCTCAGGTCTCTGATTCTCAGAGTGCAGAAGTTGTTTCCACATTGATGCTGCACACGATCTGTTTCCAGATCCACATATTGATCATTTCTCTCTTTTGTGAACCAGATTATAGTATGGCCGTCATTTATTCAGGATGGGTATCTGTATGTGCAGCTTATGTCCACTGTTGATCCTTTTAAGGCACAGATCTCAGTGGAAGTGGAAGTCACTCCCCAGTCATTCTGACTCTGTACCACTGTAACACAGAGCAGAAAACAGTCAGATTTATAACAGCAGAGGATAGATTTTAATATTTTATAAAAATGAAAGACTAAGCTGACAGCGAGTGACACACAAACACAGGTTTTGTGGTTAGATGCAAAATACAAGGCAAGTATTGTCTCACATATTACAGACACGTACATTCATGGTGCAGTGCATTAGCTAAACCGATCCACCAGATGGTTTTATGTTAGTGGAAGACTGTGGAGTAAACTCACAGACTGAAGGAGAGAGTTCTTATACCCATTTACAGCCCAGGAATGTCACACTCTGCCTGTCTGCCATGCGGTGTTTTGCACTTTTGTGTTTAGTTAGCGTTATTTTGGTCTGTTGGGTTTTGGGGGTCTGTCTTGTCTTTCGTCTAGTGTTCGGTAACCCTTGTCATGTCTGTTACCCCAGTGATCCCTCTGCATGTCTGTCTCTGTTTTCCCCTGCTCTCTCTCTCTCTCTCCCTACCTGTGCCTTGTTAGCCTCATGTCTTTTACCTGTGTTGCTCCCGCCCTGCTCGTTAGTCCCTGTGTATATATACCTGGTGTTTCTGTCTTGTCTTTGTCGGGTCATTGTTTATTGTCACCCAGTGTTACAGTGTGTTACAGTGTGTTACAGTGTGTTACAGTGTGTTACAGTGTGTTACAGTGTGTTACCTTGTGTTGCCAGCCTACTCGTCGTGTTTCCCTGCTTATTCTGGATTCTGGTTTTCTCGTTTGGATTACTTTGTTTTGGACTCTGTCATCAGCCACTCAGTTTGTAAGTGTGCTCGCCTTTGTTTGTTTATTAAAACCCCTTGAATTGTACCTCCTTTGCCTTGCGTCCTACATCTGGGTCCTCCAACCTGCTCAACCCTGCCTTCACTTCAAAACCGTGACAAGGAAAAGCTGTCTGCAGGATCAAAGGAGCCTGAGTAAGTAGATGTTCCCTGCCTGTACTGTCCATTTTTATACCAGACATAGGACAGATGATCAGGTAGATGACAACTGCTGAGACACTCCAGCTCTGCCCAGTTAGAAGTCTTGTAGATGTCTAATCTGGTCACCTGCACCTGGAGATCTGAATACATGAATAAGAAGGCTTCATTTTAGACTGAACTGCCAACATACACACACACACACAACTAACGTTCATAAGATGTTGAATACTGGGAACTAAATTGTTACCTGTGACAGACAGAGTGACTCCCGGTAAACCAGTATATTTCCCACGTTCTTGGTTTGTTATGAACCTGAACTTGTACTCAGCTGAGTCGCTCTCTCTCAGGTCTGTGATTCTCAGAGTGCAGCGGTTCTTATCACAGATATACGTCACGCGACCTGAATACTCTGGGTCCGATCTCAGATCCACATAAACATTATTACTCTCTTTCGTAAACCAGAATGTTTCCTCAGCTTTGGTATCATGATTATTTAAGCTGGAGGGATATATGTAGGTGCAGCTTAATTCCACTGTTGATCCTTTTACGGCACAGATCGGAGTAGAAGTGTAAATCACTCTCCAGCCATTCTGACTCTGTACAACTGAAAAACAGATGACTTCAGAATCCAAAATCCGATCCATAACAACATCAGAGAACAGACTTCATTTTATTTATTTTTGTAGGACTTAATTGAACTACTGTACATTTACAAAACTACTTCCAGAGGAGTCAAACTATTTGCCACGGAGTGTGAGACTGGAAATGAAAAACAAAGTATTTTAGGTATTCAGGTATTTCTGTTTTTAATGAGAGGCTGTCATAGGAATATTTATGACTCTTGGGTGCTTCAGCTTAGCCCATTTATTTCAGACATAAAAAAGTCTATGTAATAGGAGTGGAGCAGGAAAGTACCACTTTTTAATACTTTTTAGAAGGGCTGACACCTGTTGTGCCAAATTCTGCCCGCCTGCCGAGAATTGCATGCACCTCGCGAGTGATAACGGTCATTTATGCTGAGAAAAGAAGTGGATGCAAATTCTTTTCAGACACTTTGCTGTGCTCATTGATTATCAGGTTATCACCACATATATTTACTGAATCTCAAGGAATGGTACTTCTGCTAAGTTTATTAAACTATTAAAGACTCTAAACGTTCATAAAATATATACTTTGAATCATTCATCACCATTGATGAACCCCACAAAGAATAGTATAGTATTTGGAGGTGCATGCAGTTCTCGGCAGGCAGGCAAAACTCGGCATAAAACCCCAATAGTGGAAGATTTGATACTTCGATGTGCAGAGCCTGATTCGACCATCAATCTCTCAGTCGAGGCTTCTCAGCAAAACAAGGATCATGCCATTTTGACTATATGGGGGTGCTTGACGTCTGATTTTACATAGAACTACCAGTTTTCTCCCTACAAGTAATATACAGCCTATTACAATACGCATTTCAACGTTTAATGTTGTAAATAAACAAGTAAAAAGAACAAAACTTTAAATAAATATTTTTAAAGTGCGTGAATAACTCTCTAAGTTGTAACCCTAACCCTGGGTCGTCAGTGCGCATGTTTACGGTGCATTCCATTTGACATGGGAAGTTGGAATTTCCGAGTTCAAAGGTCAAAATTTCTTGTGAACTGGAACGCCGTCAACTCGGGTGTGACGTCATTCACAGCTCCGACCTCCGACTTCTGAGGTAAATGGAACGTACCGATAGTGGCAGAAGAGAAACACTTGCTGAAGAGACGGAGCCCCGGCTTCATTGGTGTTGTGCCTAGTTGTTGGGACTTTTGGATAATTTATCACCTTTGATGAACCACACAAAGAATACTTTATCGTTTTTTAAACAGCCGGCTACTTGAAATAGACCCGTGAGGAACCGTGACGTGCATGCAGTTGTCGGCAGCACGGCATGCACACAAAACTCTGCACAAGACCGGTGAATGGCAGGAGAGAGAGATTGTTCAACTTTAAGCATCAGTTTAGCTGGAAATTTACAGTGTAGGTTGAATGAATAGAGACTGCAGCTCTGCAGCTTCTCAAGATTAAAGTGGAGCTAACGTGTATTATTCTCCCCCACTCGGCTCGCAATCACCATGCACAATAACATATGATTCGACTATCAATCGACTATAGGCAGGACAGCCCTACTTTTAAGTAAAAGTGCTTACTGAAACCTTGTATTTAATGTTTTTTGGAGATCTGACATTAAAACCCTAAAGTTGCTTTGCCATTTTGTCCATTCGGCTGGTGCTCATCCAAGATCAATTCATCAAATCCATGGAATCCATGTAAAAACAGATTAACTTTATGGTAGACTGCTGACTGAGGGCATTCCCCATAACATTAGATCCTGGACACTTGTAATTTGCCCAAATCCATAATTAAAATTTCTAGGTGGTCCAGGGGTCCCTGCACTACTTTGAGCTCTGAACTAAAGAAGTCAATTTCTACCAGGAAGAGAGAAAAATTATAGAAAGAACAAAAAATCGAAATCATAAGATACTAAGTACAAATTTTTACTTCCTAAGTAGAAATTGTGAGCTGGTGCTCGCTCATTATTTTGACTTCATATTCAAGAGAAAGAAATGCATTGACACTGACTCAAACATTCTGCTTGGCAATGAAACAGGTAGTTTTCCTGCAAATCCAAGTGAAAAAGTGATTTTAAAAAGGTTAGCCATCAACTTAATGACATAAAAGTAGAAATATGTGCGAGAAGACTTCACTGTTTGAGACTCAACACGAAGAGAAGCAGAATGATTGAGTTATTAGCATCAGTCTTATCAGACCCCCTCCTCCTACCAAAATATCACTGCATTGTGCTAAAAGTGCCCACAGGTTGAGACAAGTAGTCGTCCTTCTATGGGGATGAATAATTCAAAATCACATTGCATCCAAGAACGTATTTCCTCCTCTGCAACCCTTACTGTACACAGCATTCAAATTTATGGTATCGAGGATACAGATTATAGACTATATTTGAAATATACGAGAAAATCCACAAACCACTGTGTGGTAACAATCCAGACACAAGCATTTATACACCAAAGTAGAAGCACTGAGTCCAAAAGTTAAGGTTTGGTGTTGCAGTCAGAGTTTTAAGGTATTTTAATGTACCACACTTCATGACTGTACAGGTCAAATCTAGGAACATGAACGTCTGACAATAAATGATTTAATTAAATGTTTCTTCTTAAACTAACTTCAGGATGCTTTGACTAAATGTAAAAACCCTAGAACTTAAATGTAGATATACAGCACCTGGTACAGTCAGGAGAAGGACGACAAATCCACTTGCTGCTGCTGTTAAACTCATAACTGCTCCTCTCATCCCTCTGTGCGACTTCAGACATTAAAAAATGTCTGCAGATAATAATGTACACCAAAGTAAATCAGTCAAATCAAAAACACTTCTACCTAACATGAAATTAAGTTATCTTCACAAGACAACATTCCTTTGTGGTCTGAAAGCAGGAAACAGAAGTCGAAGCTGTTAAAATCCACCTAACTTCTTTCCTCTTTACATTATTTACATGAACAATCAGAACACCCCACAAACACAAGAAAGAAATCTTAGCGTAAGTGTCATCACAGTTTGTGTTCTGTCAGTGGTGCTAGACTAAACAGGAACAGGAGAAAACCGACAGTTTGATGCATCGCTTGGATGCACACCATAGATTCAAATTGATGTGCTGCGTCAGAGTGGGAAAAAGTCACATGATGCAGTCTTATTGATAGTATAAGACCTGGAACACCAGACCAGAATACTGGTGATAAAAAGTGATGTAAAAAGAACAAATGGTACAAAAAGTGGCAGAAATCTCATTTAGAGAGGAAAGAAATGCAAACTCTGTAGTTTCATCTTTAGCTTTATTGATCTCTGGGGGGGAAGTGACATGTTACAGCATCACAAGAGACTGCTGGCTAAGAGGTAACGAACACCGACACTATTTGACTGAAATAATTACAAATAGATGTAAAGACTCCATATTTGTATAGCACCTTTCTAGTCTTTTTGACCACTCAAAGTGCTTTTACACAACATCTGCATCCATCATTGACTCACATTTATACACTGAGCCTAAGTGCTCAAACAGAAACTAACATTCAGAGCCTGGAGGAGCCAGGGATTTAACAGGCAACCCACTCCAACTCCTGAGCCACAGCTGCCTTAGAAAAGAAGGAAATTAGAAGGAAGCCAACCAAAAAACTGCATAGACTATATATACATTAGCTGAGATATAAGATAATTGTGAAGGTATTTATGCCAAACTCCCTCACTTACTTACAGACACTGTGGAGCAGCCTCAGCCTTACTTTTACTCTGTTATTAATGCACCGTTTATTTTATTTTGACTTACTGATGTTGGATATCACTGTAACTACTACTCCTGAACTAACAGTAGAGTCATACTCACAAAACATGTAGCTCCTAACTAGCTGAGTTTTATGAACTCCATAAAAATACGGGGTGTTAAGTCCTAACTGTAAGACTCAAACAAAAACAAACAAGTTTAGCTCTGAAAGTAGCTCCTAGGTCTGAGAGGCTTAACTTCCTCTGGTGCACTAACAGTTACTTCAGGTACATTTTGGTGTCTCCAGGAAGAGGTTTGGCAGGAAGGAGAGTTGTTAGAGAGCAGAGATAAAAGGTCACTGAATACTGAACTTTCAAAGACTGTTAAAAACATGTTACACAAATAATATTCAAGTTAATGCTTTAAGTCATAAAATACTTTACACATTCTTTAAAGCTGCACATGCAGAGTAAAAATCTAAGCTGAACACTGGTTACATTTACTCATTTAGCTGACGCTTTTATCCAAAGCAACTTACAATTGCTAAATATGTCAGAGGTCACACGCCTCTGGAGCAACTAGGGGTTAAGTGTCTTGCTCAGGGACACATTGGTGGATGTGTCGCAGTGGGAATCTGAAGGCATGTGTCTTATCCACTGCTCCATCACCACCCCTACTGCTATACTGGTGGATGTTATGTTAAAGTTTCTCTAAGGTATATAATTAATTAGCCCATTTTTTGAGGCCCATCCTGAGAAATATATTGTAAAAATCAATAGTTATCTGCTTAAATCAGTTCATAAAGAAACATAGAAATATCAGAAATGTAATATCTGTTGTATTCAATAGGTTTTGTTGACGGTGCTGTACAATGCAGCTACATCCTCTCCAGTTTCCTGACCTCTGGATCTGAGAAAAAAGAAGACATTGTATGAAATAATATAAATAACATCATATCCAACAGCGATACAACAAATGTAAAACCAGAGCAGGCAAAATGCAAAAGCAACATATTTATCTCACAGTTATTCATTTTAATCTTGTAGTGAGGATAATGTGAGAAGAGCTGCTCACCTCGGGGCAGTATTACTCTTAAATGTGACAACAGCGTACTCCATGAAATCTTGTGCTCCGTGTGTCTGAGGGAGCGAGCTGGTCTGATGTTGGAGTAGAGAGGATCTGCCTGGTTGTTGGTGAAGTGAATGCTGGCATACTGAAGGTTATCCTGCTCCTCTGGCTGTTCAGGTAGAAACTGCACAGACATATTTTACATGAGTGGGTTTTTCATCTGAATAGTGAATTCTTACAGATGATTGCAACCAGGACAGAAAAGACTGAAGCAACTGCAGCTTGGTAATGGAACAAAATTCCTGCTTCACCGTGCATTACAGAAAAGAGCTAAGTAAAGGAATTTACAAGGAAAGGACAAAAAGTAGGAAAGCTTCTGGATCTACTAGGAATTTAGTCACATCCATTAGAAATTCATTTCTGTGAAGAAGGATGTCAAAAGAGCAACATGAAGTCCTTCTCAGTCAGATTCATTCTCCAGAAGCACTTGAAGAGTGAGTGACTTTTGTTCTTGAATAAGATCCGTGACTATTCTCACCTGTTCCCTGTTGTCTGGTCTCTCTTCAGGCTCAGACGATTCCTTGGAAGCCCTCTTTTTCCTGGTTAGGAGAATAATAAGAAAATAAATGACTGAACGTTTTAGGTTGGACAAACTGACCTTCAGTGATTTAACATTCAATGATTCAGTGAAACAGAGCTGCTCACCTGATCCACAGGAAGAGACAGAGGGAAATGATAACCAGGAGAACAACAGTGATTGTTGTAGCAACTGTTAATTTCCCTGCTCCTAAAAAATGGGGAACATAAAACAACACAGACAGTAAATTAGAGTGTTACAGCATGTTTGGACCCATTGCTCCCATAGAGTAACACTGCTTTCCAAACACCAATCAGAGTAAACCAAATTATTACCAATGTAAAGAAACTGATTTGGAGCGTTACAAAGAAGAAACTAAAAGCCAAAGTAGATCAGAATGTTCTCTCTAAAAAGAGATTATTATCTCTCTACTGTCAGAGATAGAAAGCAGAGACAGATCTGAACCAAGTACAGTGCATTTGTGTTTACGTATTATATAGTTGAAGAGTTTTGTAAGAATTGTTTGCTTTTGCAAGGGATGTATAATGTTTTGTTTTATTGGTGTAAGGTTTTGTGATTAGTGTGTAGAGTTTTGAAAAAATAGCCACTAGTTTCAAAAATTGTGCCTAAGGAATTAGAAAACACTGTAATGTCCCCAGAGTGTGTGCAGCTCAATGCAAAACTTACCTGCACAACAATCAGATGTAAGGTGGAGTTATGACGTCCTCTTCTGTTCTGGGCTTCACAGTAATAATTCCCACTGTGTTCAGCTCTGAAGTCAGTGATGGTGAAGTTCTGTCCTGATGCTTTTGGTGAGTCTTCATTCTTCTTGTACCAGGTGTATTTAGCTGGGTTAGCATCACTGCTGCAGGTCAGAGTCACTGAACTGCCCTCCACTATCTCAGCAGAGGGACTCACTGACACAGAGGGAAGCTTTGGAGCATCTGGAAAAAATAAATAAACAAAATGAGGATAGATTTCTTTGGTGCTACATGTTGCATTGAAATGAGAATAGTTATGTGTTTGTACGCTGTTTTTATTTTCTATTTTACCCTTTAAAAAAAGCATATTTAATGTTTTTGTTCAATTTCCCTTTGTTGCTTTTATGTTTTATGTAAAGCCCTTTGAATTGCCTTGTTGTTGAAATGTGCTTACAAAAAAACTGGCCTTGCTTTATGTGTGTGGAAGCATGGCTGACGAACGGGGAAGTGTACGGGAGCAGCGCTGCAGTTTTTGGACAAATAAACACACGTAATTGGACTGGATTATGCTCTGACAACAACGCTGTTTACTCGCGGGAGAAGCTCAAAGTTAACTGCTTTTATTAAATTAGCTTTTTAACTTTAGTTTTTGGGAATACAACGTTGATTCATCTTCACTGGAGTTTTTCGGCAGCTAGTGTCTAGCATCTGGTTCCACTGTTGTTGTTAGCATCGTCTGGCTCCCAGAGCTCTGTTGGACTACTACTTCATATTTATATAAAAACTGGACAGAACTGAACATTACTTGGACATTACTACCTGGTGTACTGTATCGTTGTACTTTATTGTGAACAAGTTAGCATAGCAAGCCCAGCTCGAACCGAACTCCATTCAGAAAACCAACATTTTAAAAGTTGTTGTCCTGCTGACAGACCTGGCAAAACATGAATTCATATGTTTAACAAATCGGCATCATATTGTAGTTTTTCGGCATCAGTTTGATCCATTTATTGCTATGAAATCACAGCAAAATGTTTACTTTCTGTTCATTTAACTGTAGAATTTGCGGGTTGTGTTTATTCGTTTACCGCGTTGTGTGCGAACCGTGCAAACACTCAGCAACGTTACACTCTAAAAAATGATTCACAGGCTTAGTAAATATCATAGTAATAAATAGCTATACTAACTTAATAAAATCTCTGAATATTGCTTTAGTGATTGTTTGAGTTGTACATACCAATATTAATGCCTAGAGGTTTAACAGCTAATTTTTTGTTCAATTTACAATTATCATTAAGTTTATTTCACAAAATGAAATTAGTATTTTAATATTGCTATCTGATATTTTGCATTTAACACTACATTCATTGTTTGCTGCCATTACAGATCCTGGTGATGGCCTGCCTTGTTTGATGTCTTGCAAGTGAGTAAAAATAATTTTTGTAGCGGTTAACACAGAAGTTACAGACAGAAAACCTGCATGTGTTTTTGCAGAATTGAAATGATGATCGATTATGTTGCCACTAATTTCTTTTTTCTCATCTTTCTCATTCAGGTCAATGTGTGTGAGTTCCAGAGGATCATCACAGTGAATCTTGAGCCAAAATTCACATCAATGTTGGACTTGTATTCCACCAAACAGCTGTCCTGTCCAAGGCGAAGAAGGGTGCTGCAGGCGAGTGACATCGGGCAGATGTGAGTATGACTGACTACTTCAGGTTATACAATTGTATTCCTTCTGGAGTGGAGGTAGCCACTCTTATCTGTCTCACGTAATACTGTCAATAAATCTTACCGACCCTAGCTTTAACATTACTTGCTTTTCTGTCTTCATTCTGGTCATGGTCATGCATCTGCCTGTTCATCTGTGCCATGAGTTTCCATGTTTTTTTTTTCTTGCATCTACTTTGCATCCCTCAACAAATACCAGTTCTATGCTGCTGATGTTTCATTTATTCAATGTTAACTAAATTTAAACCATTTTGACAATAAAGTGGGTGCAGTAAAGCAAAAGTAGTAGTAAAAGTATTAGTAGTTTAAAGACTTTCTGTTCTGCAGAGTGGAATCTTCATTCAGCAAAACAAGAGGTCATCATCCGATGTCTCCTTGACCACCTGGGAGAAGATACAAGTGCCTTGATGAAGGACTTTGAGGTTAGTAAAATAGTTTTCAGGACTTTTAACTGTCGTTTTTTTTAGTTTTAACTAATGTATTCATTGATGACTGAGACGAGATCACAAACATGCAAAGGGGAAGCATAGCGAGTTAGCAGGGAGGGATTACTCTTTGTGTGTCCCTTTTTTTGTAACAAGCAGTTTGAAAGTTATGGAATCAGATCAGGCTAAAAATTTGGATTCAACTACATATTTTGCGCTAAAACAAAAAGGATTACAAAAAGCCTAGGATACCACTAGAGCTGAACTAGTGATTTCCTAATCGCAAAGGCTGAGATTACTCTCTGGTCATATGACACGCGAGAGTAAAGCAGTCTGCAGACGAAGTTGATGCTTTGTCTGCACGTTACGCCGTACCTTGTCTTCTTGTTGTACAACGGCCTTAAGCTTGAAAGAAACTGACACTACAGAAACTTTTGTGTCACACATGGAATGAAAGTAGCACCTTGTAACTTGGTGGTGGGTGAAAGTCACGTGTAGAAAGGTAAGCGTATTGTGGCGATCGGCGCCTGCGTCACACACACAGCTACCAGTCAGCTCAGGAAATATCTGAAAATCATTAAGCCCTACATACCACACACGCTAGGGTTGGCTGATAGACGATTTAATCAGCACAAATATTATTGTAATGGCAGAAAATTGTGTCCTCTTACATTTAATATTTTATGTATGGTCTTTTAATATTATCATTATTACTATTATTGTTATAGATATGTATTGTGTTTTTATCCTTAACCTTTCCTCTCCTATACTCCTTATGTTGGTCTGTCCACATTTACTAGGGTTTGGGTCAGAGCTGTGAGATTGTTTTGGTGTTTCCCTCTCTTGTTGTTCCTCTCCTCTCATGGAATGTTCATTCAATGCCGAGAGAGGATCTCTGTTCCCCAAAACATAGAAACCTAGACTGTGTAAATGCTGATGCATCCCTTTACTCGGGGCCAGACGCCCGATGCCGCCCTAGGCGGCAGGTCTCTGGACCAGCTGTATATGTGTTTTAGTACTTCTCTGTTTATTCTCTTTTGTTAAATAAATTATTCAAAGACAACGGTTGGTTGTTACTCAATTCTTTGCTCAACCCCTCACCAGGAATATAATTTCCACGACAATTATTATTATACATTTTAAATATGCTTCACACCTTCCTCGAATGATCTTCTCCCCACACCTCAGGTAAACACACCGGCTTGCCCCGCTTCTCTCTGGAGTTTGTGCTCGGCGCATGCGCTGCATTTTCCTTATCTAAAAAGCATCTAATAGCAAGCTTAGTAATTCTCCGACAGCACCTCAACTTGATGCTTCCTCTGCAGACTGCTTTACTCTCGCGTATCATGTGACCAGTGGAATCGCAGCAAATGGAATTAATCGTTTAGCTCTATCCCCAGTGAAACTATTCAGGTTGAAATCTAAAAATATTTTATCAAGTGATATGTATTAATTGTTGTCTTTAACACTGAAGACAGATGTAGTGTGTAGTCCACGTATAATATAGTCAGTAGTAATGTGTATAATGTGAATGACTGAAATAAATAAATACATTTATTAATCCTTCTGTTTGCATTCATTAATATCAAGACTCATGTTATTACAAAGAAAGTGAGCTCTAACCTCTTATCTTTAAAATGTCTGCAGAATGCAGCAAATGCACCTGTCGGTGTTCAAGAGGAGTTGGGACGAGAGGTGAAGCTTTACCTGCTGCGGAACCAAGATGGGTCATTCAAAGAACCTACTGATGTAGGGACTGAGAATAAAGGCATCACTGTCCTCAGACTGATGCTAGTTGTAGGGACTAACCTATGCCTTGGATCTGAAAACCCCAAGAATCTCAAAAGTTACAGTCTTCCAAAAAGTGCTGCTTCAGTGACTGAAAAATTTCCTGTGTACCTTGCTGACTACTGTCTGGCAAGATGCTCTTATAATGTGGCTGGTGGATTGTCTTAATGTTTACTAAGAGAACATTGGATTTTGGACTGGTATTCAGTTCTGTTGTGTAATTGTTAATCACACAATGTCACTGTAATCACTATGAGTTCAGTTAAGCCAATTATTCTCATAGCATGGACAATTTATTAGATACACCTGAACAGTCTAATGTAATTCACAGCAACAGCTCTGCCATAAACTTTTCTTCTACAAAGTTTACAGTGTTAAGGTTTTTGTGAAATTGTCAGAAATGTGTAAATAGGCCTCCAACTATATGTTTGAGGTGATAGTTAAAGGTGGTGTTGTACTGTTGTACATTATAGTGAGAGGTTTCTCTTTTTTTTTGTCCTCCCTATTTAAATCCATTTGGTGAGAATAATATTAGAAAAACCTCTGACTCTAATGTAGTCCAGTCCAACAGCATCTCCAGCTATGACCCCAATGCTAAAACAACACCTCTGTGACACTTAACAGTCCATTACCCTTAAATGTATCATAAAAGAAGACTTTATAGCAAAGCAGTAGATTGTTCGAGGTCTACCTAATAAATTGTCTATTTCTACAAGTCTGCATACGTCGTCTTCATCAGAGTGCACCGTGTTACTACAGTAGCTCTGAAGGGAAAAACCAAACATGACTCCCATTTTTCAGAAGTTTCACTGCCACCGTAGTTTCTCCTACACACTTGGCCCTACCTGGCTAGAACCTTTGGTTTGTCCGTTCTGCACTACTGTAGAAACATGACTGTGTAGCGTGGCAGACTCTGAGTAAGATGACCTGTGCCCTCTGTACACATAAAAAGGCTCATTATAGGTGATTATACACAAATGAAACATACTTGTGAATATCATATTCTATTTCTGCTATATTTTAAGTTAATTCAAAGGCCAATTGTTCTTGGCGCATTTTACCCATTTTTTAGAGACGGCTTACTAATGTGCAGAGTTGAGCTCACTGTTTTTATAGTGTGGTAATTGTTACATATGTCATTTGTAATTTTGTTGTTTTTCTTGAAATATATTGTGTATGTACTCCTGGATATAAAGGGTAAATATAGCTAAAAGAATTAAGTACATGTAACATATATTGATTTTGATAATTGATAGTTAAATATAAATTGAATTCCAGTAATTCATGAGTAAATGTTGCACATTTGATGTGTTAAATAATAGTAATGTTTCTATTTATATCTACTTTAAAAATTCAGTTATATCTACTCAATTTTATTAGTGGTTTTCTCAAAGGGTTTCTACTACATTGACTTAAGATTTTGATTAGATCTACTTAATTTTATCTGTCTGGATAATTAACTTTGTTATTCAGATCTACTTATTTTTTTTAACTTACATTTACTAAATTAATAAGTTATATTTACTTGATTTCACAGCTTTTAGATTTACTAAATGTTTTTTAAGTGTAAAAATTTTTCACCAATAAAATTAAGTTTATCCCAGTAATAGTTTTTAGAGTGTAGTTGTCCAGCGCTAAAAAGCTGCGCGAGGAAAGCATTGCGAAGACTAAATTTGCGTTGTATGTGAACACAGCTAAGAGGAGGCCAGAAGAATGTCCTTCATACATTTTTATGAGTAAACACAAAAATGTTGAAATGTGCTTTAAACTGGAATTGTGTCCATGATTAACTTTCTATTAGCAGAGTTGGGTCTATATACTTATTGATATTATATTCCTGGTTAGCACAAGCTAAGAAATCTATGTACTTTATATTTCCTTGATGTTTTGACATGTATAATTTTATTGTCAAAATTGCTATTTCAGAACCAACATTAAATTGTTTTCGTTTTCTGCAGATGGCTGATATTTGTACTGTAATTTAACTGTGTGGGGGTTAAAAAAGTTGGCCCTTCCTACAACCCAAAAATGTTGCCACCTAACAAATCCAGGCAGCAATTTTGTTTCTAGCAAAATGTATGAAGGAAAAGAAAATACTACACATTAACTTACTCCTTAAAAGGTAAATTATTGTCATTAACAATTATTAACAATTTAATAATGCATTGCATTTAAACAGCATCTTTTATTATTCTTATATTACTTGCATTTGTTTACTTGTTTATTCCATATTTATATATGTCTACATTTATTTATGTTATGTTTGTCTACGAGTAGCACCTTATCACTAAAGCAAATTCCTCGTACATGTAAAATACTACTTGGTAATAAAACTCTTTCTGATTCTGATTATTTTCAGTCCTACCAGGCTGGACATGCAGACTGCCAAAATATGTATCCCCATCCATAACACACAGATGACGGCCTACCATCAAGTATTTAATTTTGTGTATATTCACATCATGACTAATAACAGGGGCAAAAGTTGTAGTGGGATACAAATTGTTTCAGACTGTCAACCCGCCATAAAATAAATTCTAAAAAGAAAAATCTATCGAGTGCATCACTTTTTTCTTTGTTAAACGACATCGCTGAGAGATTCATATCAAAAGGATGAATGCATGGGAGGATGTGAGCAAAGATGTGCGGCACAGGCGGCTGTCACCAATTGGCGAAACCCGATGGTGGGCCAAAGACGCTGCGCTTACAACAGTGTTTGGGAAGTTTGGGGATCCAGAGGGATGTCTTTACATTAATCTTGTTGTTACACTCAAGACCCTGCGATGCGTGCAAATTCCGATGCTTATGCAGAGGCTCTGCTGAAATACCAAACCATCCTCACTGTCCAGACGTTTTTACACATCATCCAACAAACAACTCCACTTTCCAAGTATTTAAAAACAAGTGGAAAGGATTTGCTCACGGCCCATCGCTTTGTCACAAGCAAACATGACAATATGAAAAAATATGCAAGGGATTTTAAGAGGGTAAAGGCAGCAACAGATGCATTTGTGCAATGGGCCAATAGAGAATTAAATGTGTGTGAGACAGACACAGAGGTGGAACACACGCTGCCAAACCGGAGACCAAAGAAGACAAAAAGGATGCCAGGCGAGTTATGTGATGATACAGCCATATCAGATGCTGACAGCAAGTATGAGGTACAAGTGCACAATGTCATTCTGGATTCCATCATTGAAAGTATTTCCCGACGTTTTGCTAAAAACAGAGAACTGTACACAGATTTCGCCCTGCTTGATCCCCAGAACTTCAATGGCTTGAAATGTAACGGTGTACCTGCAGGTGCAGTCAGTGCCCTGAGCGCCAAACTGATCAGGCTCGATAGCAGAGAAACTCCTGAGGCCTTACAGGCTGAACTACTTAGCCTGGCCACGCACTGGGACAAGCTGAAGTGATGAGAGATGAGTACTGAGGATGGAGATGATGAGCAGACCCCAGATGAAGAATGAGATGTTGTGAACACAACATGCCAATCTTGCAGAAAGTGTCCCTTCTGTTGTTATTATGTCCTACAAAGGCATAACCTGCTCACTGACTCCTACCATCTAATCGGACTGTGATACAAGCTTCTGTTAACTCTGTCTGGGACACAAGTTGCATCTGAGCGAAGCTTTTCCACGTTAAAATTCACAGGAGCACCTTGAAAACTTTATGTTGATGGCAATCAAAAGGAGACTCTGGTTTCTTTGGACACGGATTGCATCATTAAAAGGGTGGCAGAGAAGAGCGCTGATGCAACGGCTGCTGATTTAATAAGGTAGGACATGCTTCTTTTTATCATGTATTTTATTGTGGTTTGGTCATAACTGATTGGTCATGGTGCTTTATTTTTCTTAATCACGTGTGTTGTGTGCGTCTGACCGCTACGCCACGCGTGTGTGTGCTTGTGTTTTTGGTCGCTGTGTCATGCTCGTGTGTGCGTGTGAATGTGTGTGTATAGACTGCAGTCTATGCGTCTTGCCGTGTACGCCTACAGTGTGAGAGTCATTGCTGCCTTGTCTGGTGTCTCAGTGGGGAAAATGTCCAGATTCAGGGGCGGTTTTTTTTAACGTCATCACTTCGTTGGGCCGGTGAAAACCACATTGCCAGGGCCGAATTTTGGTCCCAATCTGGACCTGGCTTCTTGTGACCAATTTAAAGTTTAAATCAAGTCTGTAGCTGAAAGTGTGCTGAACTAGTACCCTTACAGAGTTGAGTAGGGATGAGGAGGATTTAATCCTTCTCTCCATTCACTTACAAATTTTTGCTGGAAAATCTTGAATATTTTGGAAATTATTCAAGGTATCAATGAGAAAAGTACTACCCCTCTATTCATTGAGCTGAACTCAACATTGACTCAGCGTTCACTCAAAATAAAACCACCTTTAATCATCTGTTGTAGCTGCTGTGAATGTGAAACAGGTGGAACTGAAGAAAGTGCATGATCAGCAAAATATTTGACTGGATAATTAAGCTTTAAGAAGTTGTCATTAATTGTATAATGTTTTTGAAATTAGCTGCATTTTACTCACATTTCACTTTAATAGAGACAAATCCAGATGTCTTCCTCTCCAGATCATTCACAGCTGCACAGTAATACTTTCCAGAGTCAGAGGACTGGATGGAGCCGAAGACAAGCTTTTGTTCTTTACCGAGAGGAGGAAGGTTTTGATTTCCATGATATTTATACCAGGTGTATTTAGCTGCTGGGTTAGCATCACTGCTGCAGGTCAGAGTCACTGAACTGCCCTCCACTATCTCAGCAGAGGGACTCACTGACACAGAGGGAAGCTTTGGAGCATCTGGAGGAGAAAAAATAAATGAACAAACATGAGGACAGATTTCTTTTGTGCTACATGTTGTATTGAAATGAGTAATAGTTATGTGTTTTTATTTTCTATTTTACCCTCTTTTTTTTTCAGTTTCCCTTTGTTGCTTTTATGTTTTATGTAAAGCCCTTTGAATTGTTGAAATGTACTTAAAAATAAACTTGTCTTGCCTTATGTGTGTGGAAGCATCTGAAACTTTGGGGTGACTTTTTTTTTTCAGAAGAATGTCCTTCATACATTTTTATGAGTAAACACAAAAATGTTGAAATGTGCTGTAAACTAGAATTGTGTCCTTGTGTACTTTATATTGTCTTGATGTTTTGACATGTATAATTTTATTGTCAAAATTGCTATTTTTGAAAACAACATTAAATTGTATCTATTTTTCTGCAGATGACTGATATTTGTACTGTAATTTAACTGTGTAACACTGGGCCTAACACTCGTAAACACATTTGTAATTGTGATCTTTCCAGGGACAGATACACGGTACACGAGCACCACCCACACAACCCACGGCACACTTTATGTAAACAAAGTTACTGAACAATATTTACAATCATAACTTTAGTAAACAGAACAAGGGCAGCATGTTTGGCTAGAAGCCAACACATATTAGCACAATGGCATCCTGATTCTGGCTAAATCTACATCTGTCCACTGCAGATGCACCTTCCACAACCTGGATGAATAACTATAAATTACTGTATTAGTATAATATAACATTAAATAAAAAGTATAATGTTAATTTAATAGTAACCTGTTGTTAGTATAATATATTCATTATATAATGTTACTATATTGATTATAATTTCCTTTAATGGTATACTTCATAGCTTACCTCTAGTATATTAATTCCAGTTACAACAGTTTCACGTTTGTGGGTTGTTTTCATTCATTAAATCTTTGTGCAAGAAAAATGCTTTACATTGGTCTATAACTTTTATGTCCCGCCCCATCCAGGCTGTGATTGGTCGATTGACCAAAAGTGACACTGAGCACATCAGCTTTATGAAAAGTTGAACATGTTTCAACAAAAGGCACTGATATAGCTAAATAGCCAGCTAAACCCAAATGCTGCTTATCTTCTCCCGATTTTCTTCGGTATCACAGTTTCCACTGGTGCTCCTGGTGGCCAGTCCGACTTTGTTTGGAACGATTAGCTACAAGTTAGCGACATGGTGCCGGGTGATTATGATAGATTGTAGTCTTTACTTGCACACTGTGCTCATGAATAATTTTTATGGTTCCCGATCTATTTGTAGGGTCATATAGGAGTGAAATGGTCCCACTGTAGAACCCGGTGTGGGCGAGGATACAAACTGCAGTGCACACAGAGACGAAGTGTCACACACAGCACACATTTTTGTTTAATCGCACACTTGAGGTCATATAATCACAAGGGTAATTGAGTAACATCGCAACTACCATTAGAACTATCGTGTAGCCCTACTTTCAATGCGATGTCTGGAGAAATTGCAGTGTGAATTTTTGAATTCAGTGAAAGCTTAAGGTCTCTAAACATAACGTAATTACTTTGTCACTTACATGAATTATACTGTTCTGTTACTGACGTGATAATTCCTTCCTTGCTAAGCACAGAATGGTCAGCAGAGGGCGCTCTATGCATTATACTAAGACATCAGTAGGTAACGCCAGTAAAGTAGAATGAGACGTCAGGATGTGATGAGTAAGTCCAAGAACGCACGCTGCAGAGAGCGCTCCTGAATAAAACTGTATTTTCATATTTCCAACAGGTAAGCAAACTGTAAACAGAACCCTGGTGAAAGACATTAGTGTTACGTGGTTTATAGGTACCCCGTAACCTTAATAGGAGGCTCTACTGAAAGACCACGACAGCATGTCGGTTGATCCCACGGCTTTATTTACCCCCCCTCCATCAGGTAAGATGGAGGATTCCTTATTCTGTTTGGGAAACGTCCCTCACACGCTGGAGTCTGCTGACTGGCTTCACACTGGGCTCCTGGTGTGACAGGAGTGTGTGCGGCGTCAGGAACAGTGCTCTCAAGTGCTGGCTCAATTGAGTTGGCAGGTTTTTCAGGAGCCACAGGGGTTGGTGAAAGATGGCATCTGTTTCTTCGCAGAGCGCCCCCGGGCGTCTCAATGATGTAGGACCTTGGCGTGCCGGCAGTAGACACCACAGTGCCTCTTTCCACTTTATCTTTGACCCACACATGGTCACCGGGGTGAAGGTATGACATGTCTGTGTCTTCGGTCATAGATCTGTCGCAGTTTTTGTCTGTACTTTTGTTCTGTCCTTTTCAAGTTGTCCATGTCTACGCACCCTGGGTTGAGCTTGGATGGAATGACTGGTGATCTTATTTTCCTTCCCATCAGAAGCTCAGTGGGACTGTATCCATTTGCCAGGGGAGCAACTCGATAGCTATCAGGGCGAGATAAGCGTTGCTGGATTTCTTGAGGAGACTTTTGATTGTTCTCACAGCACGCTCAGCCTCCCCGTTACTCTGTGGAAAATGGGGACTGGAGGTCACATGACTAAAGCCCCAATCCTGTGCGAACTTTCTGAAGGTCTCGGATGCAAACTGTGGGCTGTTGTCTGAGCGGACCACTTCAGGTATACCATGACGAGCAAAGATAGACTTGAAGTGATCGATCACAGCTCCAGATGTTGTGGATGTCAGTTTGGCCACTTCAAAATATCTTGAGAAATAGTCCACAATGACCAGGTATTGTTTGTTTTCTACCTGGAACAAATCTGCTCCTACAGTAGACCATGTTCTTGGCAGGAACTCAGTAGGCATCATCGTTTTAGGTCTCATCGATTTATTCTCTCACGGCTACACACATCACATTTCTCTATCATTTGTGTCAGCACTCTGCTGAGGCCCGGCCACCACACTGAATGTTTAGCTCGCTCTCTGCATTTTGTTATTCCCAGGTGGCCCTCGTGCAGCTTGGACAGGATGTCTGCCCTGAGTGATGCTGGGATGGCAATCCTGCTGCCACACAGTAGTAGACCGTTTTGGACTGTGAGCTCACCTGAAAATGACAGATGGGCTGGAACACTCTTCAATGGAGAACTTGTCTGGCCATCCTTCGACACAGAACTGCTGGAGTGTGGCGTCGTCGTCTGGTGTCTCTGAATTTCTCTTACCTCTTTTCTGTAGCTGGGAGACTCGCTATGACAGAGTCAACATAGAGATTGATTTCCTCCTCCTGCAATCCTTCTGCAGTGTGGCTGACAGGAGCTCGGGACAGCACATCTGCAGCTGCAATGTCTTTGCCAGCCACATGTGATATGATGTAGACGCTGTATGCGTGGAGGAAGTTCATCTAAGCTCTTTGAGCCTAGTAGAGGAATCAGGGGCTTGTGGTCGGTTTCTATGTGAAAACTCTTCCCAATGAGGAACTCTGCAAACCTCTCACAGGCCCGTGTTGATGCTAGAACCTCCTTCTCAATCTGGGCGTATCGCTGCTCGGTGCTGCTGAGGGCTCTCGAAGCTCACGCCACAGGTTTCCACTCTGTATCTGCTTGCTGCTGGAGAAGAACGGCGCCCATCCCATATGAGGATGAGTCAGCGGAGACAAGTGTTTCAGCATTAGGGTCATAGAGAGGTCATGTTCTCTCAGCAAGTGAGGCAGGAACTTCCCCAGATAGTTTGTCATCCCCAGAAAGCGTCTCACCTCGCTGATGTTACTGAGCGCTGGCATGGCTTTTACAGCGCTCACTTTATCAGGGTCAGCGCTGACTCCTGATGCCTCAATGACCTGCCCCAGGAACCTGATCCTGTTCTTGGAAAACTCACACTTGTGGTTAAGCGTCACTCCCGCCTCCTGCAGATCACACACACTGTACTGGTCTGTGTGCTTGGCTTTTACTAAACAAGTCAACCCATTTACAGTGGGAATGCGTGACTGGAGACATGTGCATCAAAGAGTAATGGAACATGAGAGAAGTGGCCCTCATAGAGAATGTGCAGACGCCTGCTTTTTAAGGATCAGCAAAGGAAATATGAGTTAGATGCTCAATGTAAATCAAATGTCTATCGCAAGAGAGCAGGTGCGTCAAAGATGACAGGTTATGGAACGTATCATTGTGTAGTGAACCAACCAGTGAACACTTAACTTTTTTCTATCCCAAAAGAAAGAACACAGCATCTCCCCTTTGTCTTTCCCTAAGAACGGGGCAGTTATCACCCCTCAAGCAGAAAGCCTGACTCCAAACTGAAACACCCCAGAGGAGCTGTGGCGGTTTTGGGGGGACCCAACAGGGGCCAGTGCCCCTGTAAAAGACCTTGGACCCCCTATGGCCCTCTCTGAATGAAAAATCTACAAATCATAGTAATATATCTTCCTTGCGACGATATGGTGCTGATGTGAAAGGCGGAACAAATGTGTCTCAACTAGTCGGATCCTTTAGGACGTTACACCGCCACTGTCTGGTGTCTTGCCAAGGTAGTTATCCCTGATAGAAAGTGCGCGTGCATTCAACAGTGAATGCGGACTTTCAACTTCACGAAAGTAAATGGAAAATGATGAAACATGTGGATTGTTTCGTCTATTGTTGTAGTGTTGTTTTATCAACAAGGTTTTTGAACGCTTTTATAGGCTAACGTTAATGTTATGTGTTATTGAACTTCATATTATTCAGTGCACTGAATTGAGAATGTCTAAACAAAACAAGCAGTTTCAGCGTTCCTCGTAAAGCAAACATTTATTTTGATCACTTTGTCATCCAAGTTACTGTTTGGAAGCTATACAGACAGACTTTTTCAAGCAAGCTGCTCCTACAAATATCTACACAATCGAGACTGTAAAATCAAGATCACTGTAATCAGTTTAACACTTTGATCGCCTCAGCATTACATCTTCTTTACTCGAAATGTATTTAAACTGAATGCAGCATTGTAGACAATATTTTGTCTTTGTAATCCATGTTTCCATTGCATGGATAGCCTTTGGATATTGCTGGAAATTGTTCTGAGTCGCCCTCCTTAAAAGGTAAATTATTATCATTACAATTTAATAATGCATTGCATTTAAACAGCATATTTTATTATTCTTATATAACTTGCATTTGTTTATTTGTTTATTCCATATTTATATATTTCTACATTAATGTTATGTTTGTCTACGAGTAGCACCTTATCACTAAAGCAAATTCCTCGTACGTGTAAAATACTACTTAGTAATAAAGCTCTTTCTGATTCTGATTCTGATTATTTTCACAAACAAAAGCGATAGCAGTAGCCTAGTGGTCCTACCAGGCTGGACATGCAGACTGCCAAATATGTATCCCCATCCATAACACACAGATGACGGCCTACCATCAAGTATTTAATTTTGTGTATATTCAGACCGCGACACAGAACTCTCCGGCAAAACAAATGGTTTATTGTGTCTGGCTGGTGTACCGACGTGACAGTGATTCAGCAGAACTGTTCTCCTAATCTGGAATTTTTATCATTAACTGTAAACCATTTTACTCCCCCCGTGAGTTTGCTTCATTCACTCTGGCAGGTGTTTACATTCCACCTCAGACCAACGTGCAGGAAGCACAGCGCATTCTGGCCGACCAGATACTGTGTGTGGAGCAGACAAACCTGGACTCCCTTGTTATTGTTCTTGGTGACTTTAACAAAGGAAACCTCAGCCAAGAACTCCCCAAATACAGACAGTTTATAAAGTGTCCAACCAGAGAGGGGAAGACTTTGGATCACTGCTACACTACAGTTAGCAGTGCCTGTCACACCATCACACGCTCCACTGGGACACTCTGATCACATCATGGTGCAACTGATTCCTGCTTACAGACAGAAATTAAAACTCTGTAAACCTGTAGTGAGGTCATCAAATAAATGGACCAGTGATGCATCATAAATAATATGTTCATCTACACTTTTAGCAAACAAACCTTTGGACAAACATAATATTTAGCCTTAATTTTTGCAAAATTGATTTATTACCTTTTGAGACTTTTTAAGACCCCGCGGACACCCTGCAGGCTGCCCCCTCCTTTATTTACGCTGATATGTGAACTGATAAGGACGCCAGAGGAAAAAGGGACACAGCCCAAAATTCAAACCTTTTGAACAAAGAATGTCTTATAAACTTGTCTTGTTACTCTTGTTTAGTTGAATAGACTTTGTTAAGTTAGTTAGTGGCCCTTGCCTCTTCAATTTTGAGTAGTTTATTACCATGTTGTTCTTGTTTAGGAACTATGCTGAAAAGAAAGAATCATAAGGAAGTTAATTTGCAGTGCTCTTAATTTCATTCCCTTTGTGCTCATTCACATTCCTGCCTGAGTTTATGGTTTATACCAATGCCATGTTCCAACACCTTCTTATATACTTTCTTATAAATAATATGGTAAGGAAATATTATCCTGTGTCATAAAATTCATTTCCCAGCTCCTGGACCAAGGATTGAATTCATTATAAAGTTTATTTCAGATCCTTTCATGAGACACTCGTCCCCCAGAGGACAAAAGAGGACGTTTAACAGTCAATATTATCCTGGAAGTATTTAGTTAAGCTGTTCTGTTATCTGCTATGATCACTATGAAATGTTGTTTAAACTGTAAAACTTCTTATTGTGACAACGATTAAAAACAACTTTTCCTTTCCTTTTATAAAATGCTTAAAATCAAGAACTGTGTAACTGTATTTCGTATTTATGAAAATAGTTGATATTTTGGAAAGATGTTTGATTAAACACGTGCAAATAGACTTTAAGACAGTCCAAGAGGTCCAGTCCAGAAATCTCCGTGACTCCAAAGTTTTCTTTGTCTTATAGCAACATACTTAGCCATATTCACGAGTTCCCGCGAACCTTCGGTGAGTTTATCTTTTGTTTTGTTTGTTTGAAGTTTGTTTGAGACTGTTTAATTCGTGCAGCTTTTAATTCAGAAAATAACCAAGTTTCTTTCAAAAAGCATTTATTTCAGTTCGAATTAACTTTCACTAACCTACTCCCAACGAAAGAGTTTGGAGGCTAATCAACTGAGTCAAGAACGACAGCAGTAACCTACCAGAGAGCCAAGCCAGGGCTAACAGCCCATTTACTGCAAGTTTCCCTCAACCACCAACCAGACGGAGGACTCCGGGAATCCCCGTTGGCAAAGACCAGCTTGAGCCGGCCGTGTGGCGTGCTGAGCCAGCTGATCGTGAAACTTCCACACTGGACAGTGGGGGAAACAACAAGTAGTAAGGCAAACAAACTATATTTTGTTGCCAAGTTGATGTCCTTTAGTCCCGAACACTAGCTCAAGTTAGTTATCTTATTATAACTTGCATCCATTCGTTCTCTTACTCCATTAGTCATATCCTTTCCCAAACTAACTCCACATTTAACCCTATTACTTCAGTTCTATCTCACTGATTGCATCCTGGTTGTTTAGTCATTATTGTTTTATTTCTTTGGTATTATTTACACTCACTTTGTATCCACTTAGTTAGCTAACAAATTCTCACTTTGATCACAGGAACTGTGTTTTTGTACTCTTTACATTGACTTTTTTTTTTTTTTATTCATTTAGCTGACGCTTATCCAAAGCAACTTACAACTGCTAAATATGTCAGAGGTTGCACGCCTCTGGAGCAACTAGGGATTAAGTGTCTTGCTCAGGGTCCACATTGGTGGATGGGTCACAGTGCAGATTGAACCCGGGCCTCTTACACCAAAGGCAGGCATCTTATCCATTGTGCCCGGGTCACTGGACGGAGGATTCACTCTTTGAGACTGACTGATTGATTAAACTGATTTAAAATAATTGAACAATTAATAACTAACTGATCACCAGTAATAATTGTTGGCAATTATTAACTATACCCAAGGAGTCCTGAAGTCCTTCGGCGGACAGCTATTCAGGTGGTGCCCCAAACGAGTGCTTATGATATAATATTTCCAAATATTATTATTCATTAATTCATTAAGAAAGTGTAGGTTCACTATAATAATAGCTTTTAAAAATCCTGATATAATATTTCAAAATATTATTATTCATAATTTCATTAAGAAGTGTAGGTTCACTATAAGAAATAGCTTTTAAAAAATCCTGATATAATATTTCAAAATATTATTATTCATTAATTCATTAACAAAGAGTACTATCACTACACTTGAAATAGTGAAAGTCATAGGAAAATGAAGGCTCAGTTACCGAGGGGACAAATCAGAGGCTGCATGCACCTTGGAAAATGATGCTGCCGAACATGGCATATTTTTTAGAACGTGTTCTCTTGTTGAGCAAATTGGATATATTCCTCCAAAAGCAGTTCATGTATTGAAAATAGTAAGAGGCTGCACCACTCCGGAGCAACGGGCAGGGGATCACTGGTCACTCTCCTATCCAACACAACTGTAAACACGGTCATAGAAGCTACTGAATGTCTCATTAAAGAAAACGTTGCTGCGGAGGTTAAAGAGGCCGGCATGTATTTCATTCAAATTGATACAACACAAGACATAACAGACAAACACCAGTGTTCAGTGATAATTTGTGACGGATGTGAAGACACAGGAGAGGATGATTGCACTGGCGAGTCGTCTACAGGTCAGGGTTTTGTTGATTTGATTAAGTGTGTCCTGGAGAAAATGGAACTTAATATAGCTGAATGTGTTATATTATTATAATTCCACGGACGGAGCCGCTAACATGCAGGGGGAATACCGAGGATTTTCAGCACTATTCACCTGCACAGGTACACATATGGTGTTATGGCCATGTACTGAATTTAGTAATAATGGACGTTACTGGTTGCATTCTATCGACCGCATCACTTTTTTCTTTGTTAAACGACATCGCTGTTTTCCAGAGAGATTCATATCAAAAGGATGTTTGCACGGGAGGATGTGAGCAAAGATGTGCGGCACAGGTCACCAATTGGCGAAACCCGAAAGTGTTTGGGAAGTTTGGGGATCCAGAGGGATGTCTTTACATTAATCTTGCTGTTACACTCAAGACCCTGAGCGAGAAAGATAACAAGAAGCCGACGATGCGTGCAAATTCCGATGCTTATGCAGAGGCTCTGCTGAAATACCAAATCATCCTCACTGTCCAGATGTTTTTACGCATCTTCCAACAAACAACAACACTTTCCAAGTATTTAAAAACAAGTGGAAAGGATTTGCTCACGGCCCATCGCTTTGTCACAAGCAAACATGACAATATGAAAAATATGCAAGGGATTTTAAGAGGGTAAAGGCAGCAACAGATGCATTTGTGCAATGGGCCAATAGAGAGTTAAATGTGTGTGAGACAGACACAGAGGTGGAGCACACGCTGCCAAACCGGAGACCAAAGAAGACAAAAAGGATGCCAGGCGAGTTATGTGATGATACAGCCATATCAGATGCTGACAGCAAGTATGAGGTACAAGTGCACAATGTCATTCTGGATTCCATCATTGAAAGTATTTCCCGACGTTTTGCTAAAAACAGAGAACTGTACACAGATTTCGCCCTGCTTGATCCCCAGAACTTCAATGGCTTGAAATGTAACGGTGTACCTGCAGGTGCAGTCAGTGCCCTGAGCGCCAAACTGATCAGGCTCGATAGCAGAGCAACTCCCGAGGCCTTACAGGCTGAACTACTTAGCCTGGCCACGCACTGGGACAAGCTGAAGTGATGAGAGATGAGTACTGAGGATGGAGATGATGAGCAGACCCCAGATGAAGAGTGAGATGTTGTGAACACAACATGCCAATCTTGCAGAAAGTGTCCCTTCTGTTGTTATTATGTCCTACAAAGGCATAACCTGCTCACTGACTCCTACCATCTAATCGGACTGTGATACAAGCTTCTGTTAACTCTGTCTGGGACACAAGTTGCATCTGAGTGAAGCTTTTCCACGTTAAAATTCACAGGAGCACCTTGAAAACTTTATGTTGATGGCAATCGAAAAGGAGACTCTGGTATCTTTGGACACGGATTTCATCATTAAAAGGGTGGCAGAGAAGAGCGCTGATGCAACGGCTGCTGATTTAATAAGGTAGGACATGCTTCTTTTTCGGCACCATCTTATCTTAAAGAGCTCATAGTACCTTACTACCCCACCAGAGCACTGCGCTCCCAGAATGCAGGGTTACTTGTGGTTCCTAGAGTCTCCAAAAGTAGACTAGAGCCAGAGCGTTCAGCTATCAAGCTCCTCTCCTGTGGAACCAGGTTCCAGTTTGGGTTCAGGAGGCAGACACCATCTCCACATTTAAGAGTAGGCTTAAGACTTTCCTCTTTGATAAAGCTTATAGTTAGGGCTGGCTCAGGTGAGTCCTGAACCATCCCTTAGTTATGCTGCTATAGGCCTAGACTGCCGGGGGATTTCCCATGATGCACTGAGCTCCTCTCTCCTCTACTTTCTCTCCCTCTGTATGCAACCTTATCCCATTATTGCATGTTACTAACACAACTTCTCCCCTTTCTGGTAGTCTTGTGCTTTCTCGTCTCTCTCCTCTCTCCTATCACTTACTGCAGGTTTTCTGGCTCTGGAGCTGTGGAGTCTGGATCTGTGGTTGCGGGTCACCTGCTGCCCCTGTGTTCCTGCTCGACACCCTCTGCTGCAACGACTATTGTTGCTAGTCTTATTGTTATTATTGTTATTATAATCATTAACATTACGATGGTTACCCTTAACACTATTATAAATATCTGTACCATTTTTCATTTAGTCTATAGAAACATTACCTTCACTGTGTGTACCTCTGTGTGTATATTGTGTAGGCTGCCTCCCTCCCCTCTCTCCTTACATCTCTCTCTCCTTACATCTCTCTCTCTCTCTCCTTACATCTCTCTCTCTCTCTCTCTCTCTCACCCCAACCGGTCGAGGCAGATGGCCGCCCACCCTGAGCCATGGTTCTGCTCGAGGTTTCTGCCTCTTAAAAGGAAGTTTTTCCTTGCCTCTGTCGCCTAGTGCTTGCTCTTGGTGGGAACTGTTGGGCTTCTGTAAATAACATCACAGAGTACGGTCTAGACCTGCTCTTTTATGAAAGCGCTGTGAGATAACTGTTGTTGTGATTTGGCGCTATATAAATAAAATTGAATTGAATTGAATTGAATTCTTTTTATCATTGTGGTGTATGTGTTGGAGAAATTTATCTCTTTTTGTTTTCGAGACTCAATTAAGTCTCGTAGGGGGAATATGTGGTGTATAACATATGTGCATTTGACCCCGGACCCAGAGCTGGAGAGAGGCACAGTGAACCCTTAAGGGAAGTAATGATTGATGGGTGTGCAAAGAGTGAACCCTTCTATGGAATTTGACCTCTGACCCAGTGGTAGGGGAGTATAGATTAGTGTGTATGAAGGGACTGTGCCCTTATATGGTCTTTAGCAGATACCTAAACATGTCCTATATAAGCTGTGTTCAATGTACAGAGAGACAGAGTGGTTATTGGGCTGGGTCACTCTCCAAGCTGCTGCAGAGCTTGTAATTGATGCTGAATTCTTTGATGTAATAAACCCTTATAATCAAGAACAGTGTCAAGCGGATTTCTTCTCAACACATCATCGCAGCATTATTGTTCGGAGACCACATCATGTATTTTATTGTGGTTTGGTCATAACTGATGGTCATGGTGCTTTATCTTTCTTAATCACGTGTGTTGTGTGCTTGTGTTTTTGCCGCCATGCCACGCTCGTGTGTGCGTCTGGCTGCTGTGTCATGCTCGTGTGTGCGTGTGAATGTGTGTGTATAGACTGCAGTCTATGCACCTTGCCATGTACGCCTACAGTGTGAGAGTCATTGCTGCCTTGTATGGTGTCTCAGTGGGGAAAATGTCCAACTTCAGGGGACGTTTTTTTCAACGTCATCACTTTGTTGGGCTGGTGAAAACCACATTGCCAGGGCCGAATTTTGGTCCCAATTCTGACCTGGCATCTTGTGACCAATTTAAAGTTTAAATCAAGTCTGTAGCTGAAAGTGTGCTGAACTAGTACCCTTACAGAGTTGAGTAGGGACGAGGAGGATTTAATCCTTCTCTCCATTCACTTACAAAGTGTTCCTGGAAAATCTTGAATACTTTGGAAATTATTCAAGGTATCAATGAGAAAAGTACTACCCCTCTATTCATTGAGCTGAACTCAGCATTGACTCAGCGTTCACTCAAAATAAAACCGCCCTTAATCATCTGTTGTAGCTGCTGTGAATGTGAAACAGGCAGAGCTGAAGAAAGTGCATGATCAGCAAAACATTTGACTGGATAATTAAGCTTTAAAAAGTTGTCATTAATTGTATAATTTTTTTTAAATTAGCTGCATTTTACTCACATTTCACGTTAATAGAAACAAATCCAGATGTCTTCCCCTCCAGATCATTCACAGCGACACAGTAATACTCTCCAGAGTCAGAGGACTGGATGGAGCTCAAGACAAGCTTTTGTTCTTTACCGAGAGGAGGAAGGTTTGGATATCCATTCCTCTTGTACCAGGTGTAAGTAGCTGCTGGGTTAGCATCACTACTGCAGGTCAGAGTCACTGAACTGCCCTCCACTATCTCAGCAGAGGGACTCACTGACACAGAGGGAAGCTTTGGAGCATCTGGAGGAGAAAAATAAATGAACAAACATGAGGACATATTTCTTTGGTGCTACATGTTGTATTGAAATGAGTAATAGTTATGTGTTCGTGTGCTGTTTTTATTTTCTATTTTACCCTTTAAAAAAATTATATTTTAATGTGTTTTTTTTTCAATTTCCCTTTGTTGCTTTTATGTTTTATGTAAAGCCCTTTGAATTGTTGAAATGTACTTACAAATAAACTTGTCTTGCCTTATGTGTGTGGAAGCATCTGAAACTTTGGGGGTGGCTTTTTTTTTCAGAAGAGTAAACACAAAAATGTTGAAATGTGCTGTAAACTGGAATTGTGTCCCTGATTAACTTTCTATTAGCAGAGTTGGGTCTATATACTTATTGATAATAAATTCCTGGTTAGCACAAGCTAAGAAATCTATGTACTTTATATTGTCTTGATGTTTTGACATGTATAATTTTATTGGCAAAATTGCTATTTTAGAAAACAACATTAAATTGTATGTATTTTTCTGCAGATGACTGATATTTGTACTGTAATTTAACTGTGTAACACTGGGCCTAACACTCGTAAACAAATTTGTAATTGTGATATTTCCAGGGACAGATACACGATACACGAGCACCACCCACACAACCCACGGCACACTTTATGTAAACAAAGTTACTGAACAATATTAACAATAATAACTTTAGTAAACAGAACAAGGGGAGCGTGTTTGGCTAGAAGCCAACACATATTAGCACAATGGCATCCTGATTCTGGCTAAATCTACATCTGTCCACTGCAGATGCACCTTCCACAACCTGGATGAATAACTAGAAATTACTGTATTAGTGTAATATAACATTAAATAAAAAGTATAATGTTAATTTAATAGTAACCTGTTGTTAGTATAATATATTCATTATATAATGTTACTATATTGATTATAATTTCCTTTAATGGTATACTTCATAGCTTACCTCTAGTATATTAATTCCAGTTACAACAGTTTCACGTTTGTGGGTTGTTTTCATTCATTAAATCTTTGTGCAAGAAAAATGCTTTACATTGGTCTATAACTTTTATGTCCCGCCCCATCCAGGCTGTGATTGGTCGATTGACCAAAAGTGACACTGAGCACATCAGCTTTATGAAAAGTTGAACATGTTTCAACAAAAGGCACTGATATAGCTAAATAGCCAGCTAAACCCAAATGCTGCTTATCTTCTCCCGATTTTCTTCGGTATCACAGTTTCCACTGGTGCTCCTGGTGGCCAGTCCGACTTTGTTTGGAACGATTTGCTACAAGTTAGCGACATGGTGCGGGGTGATTATGATAGATTGTAGTCTTTACTTGCACACTGTGCTCATGAATAATTTTTATGGTTCCCGATCTATTTGTAGGGTCATATAGGAGTGAAATGGTCCCACTGTAGAACCCGTGTGGGCGAGGATACAAACTGCAGTGCACACAGAGACAAATTGTCACACACACAGCACACTTTTTTGTTTAATCGCACACCTTGCGGTCATATAATCACAAGGGTAATTGAGTAACATCGCAACTACCATTAGAATTATGGTGTAGCCCTACTTTCAATGCGATGTCTGGAGAAATTGCGGTGTGAATGTGGCACTGGGTGTTTGAAAAGACAGATAAAGTGACCCCCCCCCCACACACACACACACAATTTTTGAATTCAGTGAAAGCTTAAGGTCTCTAAACATAACGTAATTACTTTGTCACTTACATGAATTATACTGTTCTGTTACTGATGTGATAATTCCTTCCTTGCTAAGCACAGAATGGTCAGCAGAGGGCGCTCTATGCATTACACTAAGGCATCAGTAGGTAACCAGTAAAGTAGAATGAGACGTCAGTATGTGATGAGTAAGTCCAAGAACGCACGCTACAGAGAGCGCTCCTGAATAAAACTGTATTTTCATATTTCCAACAGGTAAGCAAACTGTTAACAGAACCCTGGTGAAAGACATTAGTGTTACGTGGTTTATAGGTACCCCGTAACCTTAATAGGAGGCTCTACTGAAAGACCACGACAGCATGTCGGTTGATCCCACGGCTTTATTTACCCCCCCTCCATCAGGTAAGATGGAGGATTCCTTATTCTGTTTGGGAAACGTCCCTCACACGCTGGAGTCTGCTGACTGGCTTCACACTGGGCTCCTGGTGTGACAGGAGTGTGTGCGGCGTCAGGAACAGTGCTCTCAAGTGCTGGCTCAATTGAGTTGGCAGGTTTTTCAGGAGCCACAGGGGTTGGTGAAAGATGGCATCTGTTTCTTCGCAGAGCGCCCCCGGGCGTCTCAATGATGTAGGACCTTGGCGTGCCGGCAGTAGACACCACAGTGCCTCTTTCCACTGTATCTTTGACCCACACATGATCACCGGGGTGAAGGTATGACATGTCTGTGTCTTCGGTCATAGTTCTGTCGCAGTTTTTGTCTCTACTTTTGTTCTGTCCTTTTCAAGTTGTCCATGTCTACGCACCCTGGGTCGAGCTTGGATGGAATGGCAGGAACTGGTGTTCTTATTTTCCTTCCCATCAGAAGCTCAGTGGGACTGTATCCATTTGCCAGGGGAGCAGCTCGATAGGCCATCAGGGCGAGATAAGCGTTGCTGGATTTCTTGAGGAGACTTTTGATTGTCCTCACAGCACGCTCAGCCTCCCCGTTGCTCTGTGGAAAATGGGGACTGGAGGTCACATGACTAAAGCCCCAATCCTGTGCGAACTTTCTGAAGGTCTTGGATGCAAATTTTGGGCTGTTGTCTGAGCGGACCACTTCAGGTATACCATGATGAGCAAAGATAGACTTGAAGTGATCGATCACAGCTCCAGATGTTGTGGATGTCAGTTTGGCCACTTCAAAATATCTTGAGAAATAGTCCACAATGACCAGGTATTGTTTGTTTTCTATCTGGAACAAATCTGCTCCTACAGTAGACCATGTTCTTGGCAGGAACTCAGTAGGCATCATCGTTTTAGGTCTCATCGATTTATTCTCTCACGGCTACACACATCACATTTCTCTATCATTTGTGTCAGCACTCTGCTGAGGCCCGGCCACCACACTGAATGTTTAGCTCGCTCTCTGCATTTTGTTATTCCCAGGTGGCCCTCGTGCAGCTTGGACAGGATTCTGCCCTGAGTGATGCTGGGATGACAATCCTGCTGCCACACAGTAGTAGACCGTTTTGGACTGTGAGCTCACCTGAAAATGGCAGATTGGGCTGGAACACTCTTCAATGGAGAACTTGTCTGGCCATCCTTCGACACAGAATTTCTTCAACTGCTGGAGTGTGGCGTCGTCGTTCTGGTGTCTCTGAATTTCTCTTAACCTCTTTTCTGTAGCTGGGAGACTCGCTATGACAGAGTCAACATAGAGATTGATTCTCCTGCAATCCTTCTGCAGTGTGGCTGACAGGAGCTCGGGACAGCACATCTGCAGCTGCAATGTCTTTGCCAGCCACATGTGATATGATGTAGGCAAACCTCATTAGACGCATGCGTAGACGCTGTATGCCCTGGGGGTGTCGTCAGTTCTTCTTTGATGCTATCACCTGCTGTTATTGTGGCCCCCAGGTCCACATATTGGACTTTCTCAGCAGGTCTCTGAGAGGTCATGTTCTCTGAGCAAGTGAGGCAGGAACTTCCCCAGATAGTTTGTCATCCCCAGAAAGCGTCTCACCTCTCTGAAGTTACTGAGCGCTGGCATGGCTTTTACAGCGTTCACTTTATCAGGGTCAGGGCTGACTCCTGATGCCTCAATGACCTGCCCCAGGAACCTGATCCTGTTCTTGGAAAACTCACACTTGTCGTTAAGCATCACTCCTGCCTCCTGCAGATCACACACACTGTACTGGTCTGTGTGCTTGGCTTTTACTAAACAAGTCAACCCATTTACAG
>NW_024040040.1:66975061-67028061 GCF_014851395.1 Micropterus salmoides | reverse complement strand
CTCGGCTTACACCGACAATGAGCGCCAAGTACCTATCACCATGTAATTGTATAAACGAAATATTTTTGCTTACATCTAAATTGTCTCTTGAGTTAAAACCCGTAACGATCAAGTTTACCCTGAGAACATGTAGTTAAGCTTTGTTACGTTTTTTATATAACCATTATAACCTTTAATCCTCTAGTGTTTAGTCTTGTTTTGCTTGTCTTTATCTGAATGTTTAGAACTGAGTATTTTTCAAATGTCGATATTGTGTCGACGAGCTGAGAAAGCTACTGCTCTTGAATCCCCATTTTTCTTAGCGGGAGTTTTGATTTTGTTTGGAGCTGCCTGGGATGAAACTTTCCCCAGACTTGTTTAATCTCAGCAACATTAAATAGCCTATATTCCCGGGGCCTCGCGAACCTACGGCAAATGTATGAGTTTTATTTGATTTAGTTGTTTTAACATCATCCGATCGTTCTGAGCAACTTTGGACCAGAAACTCAGAAGCCCGCTCATTTCTTGCCTTGAATGAACGAAGTCACGGTTCCAACGACAGAGCCTGGAGTGTGTTCCGCTGAGCTATAGCGACACCAAACAAACTCAGAGTGCAAGCCCGGGGCTGACGGCCCGTTGCTGCAAGTGTTTTCCCGCAAAGGACTCCGGAACAAATTATTTAGTTAGAATTTAAAATCTGAAATGATCCTCGACATGCAATGATGACACAATGCATGTCGAGGTGACGGATGTTTTGTACTTAACTGGACATCTATGGATACAGATGTGGAGTTGATCTGGCCATACTCATTCTCAGACTTGCAGTGGTAGATCCCGCTGTCCTTAGAGCTGATAGAGGTGAAATGATAAATGTCTCCTGGTCTCTGAATCAGTGTTTGGTTCTCCTTGTACCAGGTGTATTTAGCTGCTGGGTTAGCATCACTGCTGCAGGTCAGAGTCACTGAACTGCCCTCCACTATCTCAGCAGAGGGACTCACTGACACAGAGGGAAGCTTTGGAGCATCTGGAGAAGAAAACGTGAACACATTAACATTTCATTTCAAGATGAGGTTGAATTTTCACAGTGGAGCATTTTAAATGGACAATATTTCATACAAACACAAATTGGAGGTGCAGCTTGATTTCCTCCTTTATCAGAAACTACATGGGTTCCTGTTACCATGGATACAAGTTGGACACTTTGATACTGAAGCAGTGGACTAAAGACTGAAGGAGAGTGGTAATCTTTATGTCCTGTAAGAAATTTGCTTAATCATTTTCTTTCATTCGTTAGATGGCGTATACTGTGTGTGTGTGTAGTAAGTAAGTAAAGTTTATTTGTATAGCACCTTTCACAGATAAAAATCACAAAGTGCTTCACAATAAAATGTAATACAACACAACAAAGTGTGTGTGTGTGTGGATTTACATAAGGCACATGTTAGAAATACCAAAATAGAAGGATGTTTTTATCTTTAAATCCAACAGAAAACCTAAAGCACATAAACATCACAGACATAAAGACACAAAATGTCCAACAGTCCAGCAGTGCTGAAGACAGGAGACCAAGCAAATGATCCTGGTTCAGTGTCTTTGGACACCACCATGTCTACTGATGACCTCTAGTGGGTAAATAAGCTAAATGAGTGCATTGAACAATGAAAATGTGTGTCAGACATGATTTTCCCACATATGGCATTTTCTGACATCATCACTTCCACAAGGAAACTTGATTGGACAGATCTTGTAACACTAATCACTTAAAAATATCTGACTTCATCTTTTCACTCATGTGTTTGTGTGGATGGATCAGAATAAGTTAAAACCTGGACCCATAAAGTGTTTTGCTGAAGAACACATTTTAAAAAGTGTCCATTAAAGATACAAGAACAGATAATCAGGGAATTTCTCTGATGATGCACAAGTTTGATCTGATCCAGAGAATTTAAACAGTCTAAAGACAAAATAACAAATCCTGTTTTAATACGTTTTCATTGTGAGTTATTTTACAGTGAAGACAGAAAATAAGAGTTAATTATGCAAAATGTCTACAATCTCATGGGGAAATGATTTGGTTTTCATCCAGTTCTACAATGAATCACCAAATACCACTGAGTTACATGCAGTTAATGTGCAGTACAATAGGTTAAAGGCTCCACCAGATGGTGTCATGTCAGTGGAAGACTGGATGTAAACTCACACACTGAAGGAGAGCGGGACTTCTCATATCCTCCTACAGCACAGGAAAAACTGCCTGCAGGATCAAAGTAGGCTGAATAAGATGTTCCTTCTGAAATGTTCTGTCCATTCTTGTACCAGATGTAGGAAGGATGACCAGGTGGGAAGACAACTGCTGTGACACTTCAGCTCTGCCCAGTTAGAAGACTCATAGACCTGTAATCTGCTCACCTGCACCTGGAGATCTGAATATGTGAATAACGAACAGAAATCTTAACTTTAGACTGAACTGTCAACATAGAAACACAGTAACCTTCATAAGATGTTGGACATTTGGAACTAAATTAATAAATATTCAGATAAAAATGTTACCTGTGACAGACAGAGTGACTCCAGGTGAACCAGTATATTTCCCACCTGGTTGGTTTGTTATGAACCTGAACTTGTACTCAGCTGAGTCGCTCTCTCTCAGGTCTGTGACTCTCAGAGTGCAGTAGGGCTCACCACAGCTATGTGTCAAACGACCTGAATAGTTTGTGTCCATTATTAGATCCACATTACTTTCTTCAGTAAACCAGAATATTCTCTCAACTTTAGTCTCATGGCCATTTGTTTTGAGTGGGTATGTATATTTGGAGGACATATCAACTGTTGATCCTTTGAAGGCACAGATCTTCAGAAGTGTACGTCACTCCCCAGTCATTCTGGATCTGTACCACTGTAACACAGAGCACATCAGAAACAACAATCAACATCAATAACTTCATTAACAATCAGTTAATAAGACAAAGTGGATCATATGATTTGGCGAAAATGTAACCTGGACAAGTTTCAAGGTCCTCAGTTGTCTGACTAATTATCTGCAGTCATTGTCATAAAAAGTTCCTGAACCTTAACTGGAATAGAGAATTTTATAAGATACCAATATATATTACTATAATTATAAGGGGTTTTTTAAAATCATTTTTTTGGAATATTTCTGGTTAATTCTGCTTTGGCCTATTCATTCAAACAACAAAAAAAAAAAGAATGAAAGAAAGAAAAAAAAATGCCTGAAAAGTGCAGCTTATGTGTCAACACACAAGTTATCCAAACAGAAAATAAAGGACATTTTACACACTTTACTGGGATAAAACAAAAGAACAGTGGGACATAAAATACATAAAATGGGAGAGTTTCTAGCAGCTAAACATAAGACGCAGAAAACTGCTATCAAGATCTCAGACTTTAGCACCCGCTGAATGAGGGTAAATTGCTGGTAGAGGCTGTAAAATCATCAGACCATCCACCACTTTGAAAGGGAAAACATTAAATTACAATTTGCCTAAATGAGCAGAATGTTGTTCCGTCATTTAGGCTATCTAGGTGCATACATTTCTAAAGTGATACAATTTCTGTGTGGAAGGCAACATAACTTGCTTGCCACAGCGGCAGGCAGTAAAGAAAGATAATTTTGGACCACAGAAACATCACTGAGGTCAGACAAAAGGAAGTAGCAGGGTTTCGTGCAGATGTTGATATGAGATAAATTGTGCCAGTATGACTTCACTGTGAGACCAGAATCTCTTTAAAAACCTTCTCCGTGATAAAAGTAGCACACAATTACCGTGATAAAAATAGTTGCAGATAGGAGCTAATCATCCGCCATCTTCTGCAACCAGAGTCGACTTTAGAACACATTAAACAGGGCAATAGGTTTTCACAGGGTGAGAAGGGAACAGTCATAACTAAAACCCCAAATATTCTCCGTTTACAACATGTAGAAGTGACTGCACACAATTACCTTATGTAAAAGAAAAGAGCAAAGGATGATGGCCATCACAAACCACGATCTTCTTAATATTCATTACAACTGACACAAAAACAAACACAAATTAACATCTGGGGAGTTTCTACAATTACACACAAAACCAATGTTTGTAGCGTTTCCTTTCACACAACTCTGATCCACTTTTTTCCACATGTGACCTTCAGCCTACTTTTACAAGACCCATATTTTCCCAGATTCCCCTGTTTTATTGCAATAAATATAAGTTTAGATATTCAGTACCTGACACAGAGAGAAGGAAGACGACAAATCCACTTGTTGCTGCAGTTAAACTCATAGCTGCTCCTCTCATCTCTCTGTGTGGCTTCAGAGACAATAAAACATGTTAGCAGATAAAATAATGTACAAGGGAGATATACAGTACCAGTCACATCAATAAACAATTCTACTTACAATGAAGAAGGACGCTGTCTTTAAAGAAGCCTTCCTCTGTGGTCAGTAAGCAGAAGATAGATATCAGGCTGTTAAACGACTACATTTCCTTCCTCATTAGATTATTAACATTCATGATGAGCCAAATGCCAGTTAACACCAACATCAAAATAAAGAAGTAACGATTTGCAAACCAAGAACTTAATAAGAGAGAATAAGAAAATATTGTTATGGCCTGTTGGTATTAAACCTGTTTCGCTGTAAAAATCCCAGACACAAGCAAAGACCATTCAAAAAGAGAAAACACATTTTTAAACTCTTCCAATTTAAAGCACAAAAACAAGACTGGTGTAAAAGTTGGTTTGATGCATCACTTGACACTTCAAGTGCATCTTTAGACAGTGAAAAATTAGTTCAAAGAGATGTGCTGCAGCAGTATGGGATGCTAAAAGTCTTATGCTGAGTCTGGGCTTCACAGTAATAATTCCCACTGTGTTCAGCTCTGAAGTCAGTGATGGTGAAGTTCTGTCCTGATGCTTTTGGTGAGTCTTCATTCTCCTTGTACCAGGTATAATTAGCTGCTGGGTTAGCATCACTGCTGCAGGTCAGAGTCACTGAACTGCCCTCCACTATCTCAGCAGAGGGACTCACTGACACAGAGGGAAGCTTTGGAGCATCTGGAGGAGAAAACATAAATCAACAAAAATTGAGGATAGATTTCTTTGTTTTGTGTTGAAATGAGTGTGGAAGCATAAAACAGAGGAAAGTTATATCACCCAAAATTATTGCAGTGTGTTGTAAATACTGCATTAATGTCCCGATTGACTATCGAAAAGCAGAGTTGGATAAATATACTTAATGATATTATATTACTAGCTAGTACAAGATAAGATATCAATAAACTGTATACGTCATTTATGTTCTGACATGTACATTCATTGTTATAATTGCTATTTGAAAAAAACAACAACAAACAACTTTTCTGCAGATGACTGTTGATGTTTCTACTGTTATTTAATTGCATGGGGTTCAAAACCTTTGCCTTTCCTACAATTCAAGTACAAAGGAAAAACAGAATGAAATACAAAAAGTGTGGCCACTATATACAGTACTCTAAAAACACCTAAAAACATAAAACAATCTCTAAAATAAAAGGTTAGCTAAGACAAAATACACACTAACTGTCTTCCAGTGAAAATGTTACCTGTGACAGACACAGTGACTCCAGGTGAACCAGTAAATGTCCCTGTTAACGTGTTGAACTTGAACTTGTACTCAGCGGAGTCGCTCTCTCTCAGGTCTCTGATTCTTAGAGTGCAGAAGTTGTTTCCACATTGATGCTGCACACGATCTGTTTCCAGATCCACATATTGATCATTTCTCTCTTTTGTGAACCAGATTATAGTATGGTCGTCATTTATTCAGGATGGGTTTCTGTATGTGCAGCTTATGTCCACTGTTGATCCTTTTAAGGCACAGATCTCAGTGGAAGTGGAAGTCACTCCCCAGTCATTCTGACTCTGTACCACTGTAACACAGAGCAGAAAACAGTCAGATTTATAACAGCAGAGGATAGATTTTAATATTTTATAAAAATGAAAGACTAAGCTGACAGCGAGTGACACACAAACACAGGTTTTGTGGTTAGATGCAAAATACAAGGCAATTATTGTCTCACATATTACAGACACGTACATTCATGGTGCAGTGCATTAGCTAAACAGATCCACCAGATGGTTTTATGTTAGTGGAAGACTGTGGAGTAAACTCACAGACTGAAGGAGAGCGGGAGTTCTTATACCCATTTACAGCCCAGGAATGTCACACTCTGCCTGTCTGCCATGCGGTGTTTTGCACTTTTGTGTTTAGTTAGCGTTATTTTGGTCTGTTGGGTTTTGGGGGTCTGTCTTGTCTTTCGTCTAGTGTTCGGTAACCCCTGTCATGTCTGTTACCCCAGTGATCCCTCTGCATGTCTGTCTCTGTTTTCCCCTGCTTTCTCTCTCTCTCTCTCTCTCTCTCCCTACCTGTGCCTTGTTAGCCTCATGTCTTTTACCTGTGTTGCTCCCGCCCTGCTCGTTAGTCCCTGTGTATATATACCTGGTGTTTCTGTCTTGTCTTTGTCGGGTCATTGTTTATTGTTACCCAGTGTTACAGTGTGTTACAGTGTGTTACAGTGTGTTACAGTGTGTTACAGTGTGTTACAGTGTGTTACAGTGTGTTACCTTGTTGCCAGCCTACTCGTCGTGTCTCCCTGTTTCCCTGCTTATTCTGGATTCTGGTTTTCTCGTTTGGATTACTTTGTTTTGGACTCTGTCATCAGCCACTCATTTTGTAAGTGTGCTCGCCTTTGTTTGTTTATTAAAACCCCTTGAATTGTACCTCCTTTGCCTTGCGTCCTGCATTTGGGTCCTCCAACCTGCTCAACCCTGCCTTCACCTCAAAACCGTGACAAGGAAAAGCTGTCTGCAGGATCAAAGGAGCCTGAGTAAGTAGATGTTCCCTGCCTGTACTGTCCATTTTTATACCAGACATAGGACAGATGATCAGGTAGATGACAACTGCTGACACTCCAGCTCTGCCCAGTTAGAAGTCTTGTAGATGTCTAATCTGGTCACCTGCACCTGGAGATCTGAATACGTGAATAAGAAGGCTTCATTTTAGACTGAACTGCCAACATACACACACACAACTAACGTTCATAAGATGTTTAATACTGGGAACTAAATTGTTACCTGTGACAGACAGAGTGACTCCGGTAAACCAGTATATTTCCCACGTTCTTGGTTTGTTATGAACCTGAACTTGTACTCAGCTGAGTCGCTCTCTCTCAGGTCTGTGATTCTCAGAGTGCAGCGGTTCTTATCACAGCTATACGTCACGCGACCTGAATACTCCATAAACATTATTACTCTCTTTCGTAAACCAGAATGTTTCCTCAGCTTTGGTATCATGATTATTTAAGCTGGAGGGATATATGTAGGTGCAGCTTAATTCCACTGTTGATCCTTTTACGGCACAGATCGGAGTAGAAGTGTAAATCACTCTCCAGCCATTCTGACTCTGCACAACTGAAAAACAGGTGACTTCAGAATTCAAAATCCGATCCATAACAACATCAGAGAAAGACTTCATTTTATTTATTTTTGTAGGACTTAATTGAACTACTGTACATTTACAAAACTACTTCCAGAGGAGTCAAACTATTTGCCACGGAGTGTGAGACTGGAAATGAAAAACAATAAAGTATTTTAGGTATTCAGGTATTTCTGTTTTTAATGAGAGGCTGTCATAGGAATATTTATGACTCTTGGGTGCTTCAGCTTAGCCCATTTATTTCAGACATAAAAAAGTCTGTGTATTAGGAGTGGAGCAGGAAAGTACCACTTTTTAATACTTTTTAGAAGGGCTGACACCTGTTGTGCCGAATTCTGCCCGCCTGCTGAGAATTGCATGCACCTCGCGAGTGATAACGGCCATTTATGCTCAGAAAAGAAGTGGATGCAAATCTCAGCAGGTAGCCTACAAAATTTGTTCTGCCGGATTATGCATCCACCTCTTTAGGTTCTTTTCAGACACTTTGCTGTGCTCATTGATTATCAGGTTATCACCACATATATTTACTGAATCTCAAGGAATGGTACTTCTACTAAGTTTATTAAACTATTAAAGACTCTAAACATTCATAAAATATATACTTTGAATCATTTCTCAACATTGATGAACCCCACAAAGAATATTATAGTATTTGGAGGTGCATGCAGTTCTCGGCAGGCAGGCAAAACTCGGCATAAAACCCCCAATAGTGGAAGATTTGATACTTGTGCGGAGCCTGATTCGACCATCAATCTCTGTCGAGGCTTCTCAGCAAAACAAGGATCATGCCATTTTGACGATATGGGGGTGCTCGACAAGTTGTCTGCACCTCGCGGGACTTTCGGATAATTTATCACCGATGATGAACCACACAAAGAATACTTAATCGTTTTTTAAACAGCCGGCTACTTGAAATAGACCCGTGAGGAATCGTGACAAAACTCTGCACAAGACCGGTGAATGGCAGGAGAGAGAGAGAATGTTCAACTTTAAGCATCAGTTTAGCTGGAAATTTACAGTGTAGGTTGAATGAATAGAGACTGCAGCTCTGCAGCTTCTCAAGATTAAAGTGGAGCTAACGTATATTATTCTCCCCCGCTCGGCTCGCAATCACCATGCACAATAACATATGATTCGACTATCAATCGACTATAGGCAGGACAGCCCTACTTTTAAGTAAAAGTGCTTACTGAAACCTTGTATTTAATGTTTTTTGGAGATCTGACATTAAAACCCTAAAGTTGCTTTGCCATTTTGTCCATTCGGCTGGTGCTCATCCAAGATCAATTCATCAAATCCATGGAATCCATGTAAAAACAGATTAACTTTATGGTAGACTGCTGACTGAGGGCATTCCCCATAACATTAGATCCTGGACACTTGTAATTTGCCCAAATCCATATTAAAATTTAGGTGGTCCAGTGTCCCTGCACTACTTTGAGCTCTGAACTAAAGAAGTCAATTTCTACCAGGAAGAGAGAAAAATTATAGAAAGAACAAAAAATCGAAATCATAAGATACTAAGTACAATGTTTTACTTCCTAAGTAGAAATTGTGAGCTGGTGCTCGCTCATTATTTTGACTTCATATTCAAGAGAAAGAAATGCATTGGCACTGACTCAAGCATTCTGCTTGGCAATGAAACAGGTAGTTTTCCTGTAAATCCAAGTGAAAAAGTGATTTTACACAATTAAAAAGGTTAGCCATCAACTTAATGACATAAAAGTAGAAATATGTGCGAGAAGACTTCACTGTTTGAGACTCAACACGAAGAGAAGCAGAATGATTGAGTTATTAGCATCAGTCTTATCAGACCCCCTCCTCCTACCAATATATCACTGCATTGTGCTAAAAGTGCCCACAGGTTGAGACAAGTAGTCGTCCTTCTATGGGGATGAATAATTCAAAATCACATTGCATCCAAGAACGTATTTCCTCCTCTGCAACCCTTACTGTACACAGCATTCAAATTTATGGTATCGAGGATACAGATTATAGACTATATTTGAAATATACGAGAAAATCCACAAACCACTGTGTGGTAACAATCCAGACACAAGCATTTATACACCAAAGTAGAAGCACTGAGTCCAAAAGTTAAGGTTTGGTGTTGCAGTCAGAGTTTTAAGGTATTTTAATGTACCACACTTCATGACTGTACAGGTCAAATCTAGGAACATGGACGTCTGACAATAAATGATTTAATTAAATGTTTTTTTAAACTAAACTAACTTAGGTGCTTTGACTAAATGTAAAAACCCTAGAACATAAATGTAGATATACAGCACCTGGTACAGTCAGGAGAAGGACGACAAATCCACTTGCTGCTGCTGTTAAACTCATAACTGCTCCTCTCATCCCTCTGTGCGACTTCAGACATTAAAAGATGTCTGCAGATAATAATGTACACCAAAGTAAATCAGTCAAATCAAAAACACTTCTACCTAACATGAAATTAAGTTATCTTCACAAGACAACATTCCTTTGTGGTCTGAAAGCAGGAAACAGAAGTCGAAGCTGTTAAAATCCACCTAACTTCTTCCTCTTTACATTATTTACATGAACAATCAGAACACCCCACAAACACAAGAAAGAAATCTTAGCGTAAGTGTCATCACGGTTTGTGTTCTGTCAGTGGTGCTAGACTAAACAGGAACAGGAGAAAACTGACAGTTTGATGCATCGCTTGGATGCACACCATAGATTCAAATTGATGTGCTGCGTCAGAGTGGAAAAAGTCACATGATGGAGTCTTATTGATAGTATAAGACCTGGAACACCAGACCAGAATACTGGTGATAAAAAGTGATGTAAAAAGAACAAATGGTACAAAAAGTGGCAGAAATCTCATTTAGAGAGGAAAGAAATGCAAACTCTGTAGTTTCATCTTAGCTTTATTGATCTCTGGGGGGGAAGTGACATGTTACAGCATCACAAGAGACTGCTGGCTAAGAGGTAACGAACACCGACACTATTTGACTGAAATAATTACAAATAGATGTAAAGACTCCATATTTGTATAGCACCTTTCTAGTCTTTTTGACCACTCAAAGTGCTTTTACACAACATCTGCATCCATCATTGACTCACATTTATACACTGAGCCTAAGTGCTCAAACAGAAACTAACATTCAGAGCCTGGAGGAGCCAGGGATTTAACAGGCAACCCACTCCAACTCCTGAGCCACAGCTGCCTTAGAAAAGAAGGAAATTAGAAGGAAGCCAACCAAAAAACTGCATAGACTATATATACATTAGCTGAGATAAGAGAATTGTGAAGGTATTATGCAAACTCCCTCACTTACTTACAGACACTGTGGAGCAGCCTCAGCCTTACTTTTACTCTGTTATTAATGCACCTTTACTTTTATTTTGACTTACTGATGTTGGATATCACTGTAACTACTACTCCTGAACTAACAGTAGAGTCATACTCACAAAACATGTAGCTCCTAACTAGCTGAGTTTTATGAAACTCCATAAAAATATGGGGTGACCTAACTGGTCCTAACTGTAAGACTCAATTTTTGAGTAAACAAACAAAACAAGTTTAGCTCTGAAAGTAGCTCCTAGGTCTGAGAGGCTTAACTTCCTCTGGTGCACTAACAGTTACTTCAGGTACATTTTGGTGTCTCCAGGAAGAGGTTTGGCAGGATGGAGAGTTGTTAGAGAGCAGAGATAAAAGGTCACTGAATACTGAACTTTCAAAAAGACTGTAAAAAACATGTTACACAAATAATATTCAAGTTAATGCTTTAAGTCATAAAATACTTTACACATTCTTTAAAGCTGCACATGCAGAGTAAAAATCTAAGCTGAACACTGGTTACATTTACTCATTTAGCTGACGCTTTTATCCAAAGCAACTTACAACTGCTAAATATGTCAGAGGTCACACGCCTCTGGAGCAACTAGGGGTTAAGTGTCTTGCTCAGGGACACATTGGTGGATGTGTCGCAGTGGGAATCTGAAGGCATGTGTCTTATCCACTGCTCCATCACCACCCCTACTGCTATACTGGTGGATGTTATGTTGAAAAGTTTCTCTAAGGTATATAATTAATTAGCCCATTTTTTGAGGCCCATCCTGAGAAATATATTGTAAAAATCAATCATTACCTGCTTAAATACAAAGTTTATAAAGAAACATAGAAATATCAGAAATGTAATATCTGTTGTGTTCAATAGGTTTTGTTGACGGTGCTGTACAATGCAGCTACATCCTCTCCAGTTTCCTGACCTCTGGATCTGAGAAAAAAGAAGACATTGTATGAAATAATATAAATAACATCATATCCAACAGCGATACAACAAATGTAAAACAGAGCAGGCAAAATGCAAAAGCAACATATTTATCTCACAGTTATGTCATTTTAATCTTGTAGTGAGGATAATGTGAGAAGAGCTGCTCACCTCGGGGCAGTATTACTCTTAAATGTGACAACAGCGTACTCCATGAAATCTTGTTGCTCCGTGTGTCTGAGGGAGCGAGCTGGTCTGATGTTGGAGTAGAGAGGATCTGCCTGGTTGTTGGTGAAGTGAATGCTGGCATACTGAAGGTTATCCTGCTCCTCTGGCTGTTCAGGTAGAAACTGCACAGACATATTTTACATGAGTGGGTTTTTCATTTGAATAGTGAATTCTTACAGATGATTGCAACCAGGACAGAAAAGACTGAAGCAACTACAGCTGTGGTAATGATAGAACAAATATCCCTGCTTCACCGTGCATTACAGAAAAGAGCTAAATAAAGGAATTTACAAGGAAAGGACAAAAAGTAGGAAAGCTTCTGGATCTACTAGGAATTTAGTCAAATCCATTAGAAATTCATTTCTGTGAAGAAGGATGTCAAAAGAGAAACATGAAGTCCTTCTCAGTCAGATTCATTTTCCAGCAGCACTTGAAGAGTGAGTGACTTTTGTTCTTGAATAAGATCCGTGACTATTCTCACCTGTTCCCTGTTGTCTGGTCTCTCTTCAGGCTCAGATGATTCCTTGGAAGCCCTCTTTTTCCTGGTTAGGAGAATAAATAAGAAAATAAATGACTGAACGTTTTAGGTTGGACAAACTGACCTTCAGTGATTTAACATTCAATGATTCAGTGAAACAGAGCTGCTCACCTGATCCACAGGAAGAGACAGAGGGAAATGATAACCAGGAGAACAACAGTGATTGTTGTAGCAACTGCTAATTTCCCTGCTCCTAAAAAATGGGGAACATAAAACAACACAGACAGTAAATTAGAGTGTTACAGCATGTTTGGACCCATTGCTCCCATAGAGTAACACTGCTTTCCAAACACCAATCAGAGTAAACCAAATTATTACCAATGTAAAGAAACTGATTTGGAGCGTTACAAAGAAGAAACTAAAAGCCAAAGTAGATCAGAATGTTCTCTCTAAAAAGAGATTATTATCTCTACTGTCAGAGATAGAAAGCAGAGACAGATCCAACCAAGTACAGTGCATTTGTGTTTACTGTATTATAGTTTTGCAAGAATTGTTGCTTTTGCAAGGGATGTATAATGTTTTGTTTTATTGGTGTAAGGTTTTGTGATTAGTGTGTAGAGTTTTCAAAAAATAGCCACTAGTTTCAAAAATTGTGCCTAAGGAATTAGAAAACACTGTACTGTCCCCAGAGTGTGTGCAGCTCAATGCAAAACTTACCTGCACAACAATCAGATGTAAGGTGGAGTTATGACGTCCTCTTCTGTTCTGGGCTTCACAGTAATAATTCCCACTGTGTTCAGCTCTGAAGTCAGTGATGGTGAAGTTCTGTCCTGATGCTTTTGGTGAGTCTTCATTCTCCTTGTACCAGGTATAATTAGCTGCTGGGTTAGCATCACTGCTGCAGGTCAGAGTCACTGAACTGCCCTCCACTATCTCAGCAGAGGGACTCACTGACACAGAGGGAAGCTTTGGAGCATCTGGAAAAAATAAATAACAAAATGAGGATAGATTTCTTTGGTGCTACATGTTGTATTGAAATGAGTAATAGTTATGTGTTTGTACGCTGTTTTTATTTTCTATTTTACCCTTAAAAAAAGCATATTTTAATGTTTTTGTTCAATTTCCCTTTGTTGCTTTTATGTAAAGCCCTTCGAATTGCCTTGTTGTTGAAATGTGCTTACAAATAAACTGGCCTTGCTTTATGTGTGTGGAAGCATCTGCAACTTTGGAGGTGACTTTTTTTGGAGGTGGGTTTGTGACTGGCAGCAGACAGAGCTGTGTGTTTGGGCCACTTGAGTTATTGTAAAATCTAAAGCTGTGTTCAAACTGACGTTTGGGAGGCTTGATTAAATACAAAGTCAATGCAAAGATGCAAATTTGCTCTGGCCGGTGCGGAAGACGCATTTATTACGACATTAGCTGGGTCGCACGAGTTCAAAATTTTCAACTTGAGCGAGAAATTCGTTGGATGCTATGTTGTGAAAGCCTATCAGCGTGAGATTGTCCGGCATTGTTTGAAGAGGACCAGGGAGAGCGGGGAATCAAAATGCCGCTGGCTGACGAACGGGGAAGTGTACGGGGAGCAGCGCTGCAGTTTTTGGACAAATAAACACACGTAATTGGACTGGATTATGCTCTGACAACAACGCTGTTTACTCGCGGGAGAAGCTCAGACTTAACTGCTTTTATTAAATTTGCTTTTTAACTTTAGTTTTTGGGAATACAACGTTGATTCATCTTCACTGGAGCTTTTCGGCAGCTATAGCTTCCGTGCACATTTGGTTCCACTGTTGTTAGCGTCGACTGGCTCCCAGAGCTCTGCTAGACTTCATATTTACATAAGAAACAGACAAAACTGGACATTACTTGGAGAAAAGAAAGTGAAGAAGTTGAACTACCTGGTGAGTTCAGAAAATGTGTGTCTGTAACTTTATTCCAGGTATCGTTGTACTTTATTGTGAACAAGTTAGCATAGCAAAGCCCAGCTCGAACCAAACTCCATTCAGAAAACCAACATTTTAAAAGTTGTTGTCCTGCTGACAGACCTGGCAAAGCATGAATTCATATGTTTAACAAATGGGCATCATATTGTAGTTATTTCGGCATCGGTTTGATCCATTTATTGCAATTAAATCACAGCAAAATGTTTACTTTGCGTTCATTTAGCTGTAGAATTTGCGGGTTGTGTTTATTCGTTTACCGCGTTGTGTGCGAACCGTGCAAACACTCAGCAACGTTACACTCTAAAAAATTATTCACAGGCTTAGTAAATATCATAGTAATAGCTATACTAACTTAATAAAATCTCTGAATATTGCTTTAGTGATTGTTTGAGTTGTACATACCAATATAAATGCCTAGAGGTTTAACAGCTAATTTTTTGTTCAATTTACAATTATCATTAAGTTTATTTCACAAAATGAAATTAGTATTTTAATATTGCTATCTGATATTTTGCATTTAACACTACATTCATTGTTTGCTGCCATTACAGATCCTGGTGATGGCCTGCCTTGTTTGATGTCTTGCAAGTGAGTAAAAATAATTTTTGTAGCGGTTAACACAGAAGTTACAGACAGAAAACCTGCATGTGTTTTTGCAGAATTGAAATGATGATCGATTATGTTGCCACTAATTTCTTTTTTCTCATCTTTCTCATTCAGGTCAATGTGTGTGAGTTCCAGAGGATCATCACACTGAATCTTGAGCCAAAATTCACATCAATGTTGGACTTGTATTCCACCAAACAGCTGTCCCTGTCCAAGGCGAAGAAGGGTGCTGCAGGCGAGTGACATCGGGCAGATGTGAGTATGACTGACTACTTCAGGTTATACAATTGTATTCCTTCTGGAGTGGAGGGAGTCACTCTTATCTGTCTCACGTAATACTGTCAGGATAAAATGAACGATTATTTTAAATAAATCTTACCGACCCTAGCTTTAACATTACTTGCTTTTCTGTCTTCATTCTGGTCATGGTCATGCATCTGTCTGTTCATCTGTGCCATGAGTTTTCCATGTTTTTTTTTCTTGCATCTACTTTGCATCCCTCAACAAATACCAGTTCTATGCTGCTGATGTTTCATTTATTCAATGTTAACTAAATTTAGACCATTTTGACAATAAAGTTGGTGCAGTAAAACAAAACTCTGCATGAATGTGCAGGTTTATTAGTAGTTTAAATACTTTCTGTTCTGCAGAGTGGAATCTTCATTCAACAAAACAAGAGGTCATCATCCGATGTCTCCTTGACCACCTGGGAGAAGATACAAGTGCCTTGATGAAGGACTTTGAGGTTAGTAAAATAGTTTTCAGGACTTTTAACTGTCGGTTTTTTTAGTTTTAACTAATGTATTCATTGATGACTGAGATGAGATCACAAACATGCAAAGGGGAAGCATGGCGAGTTAGCAGGGAGGGATTACTCTTTGTGTGTCCCTTTTTTTGTAACAAGTAGTTTGAAAGTTATGGAATCAGATCAGGCTTAAAATTGGATTCAACTACATATTTTGTGCTAAAACAAAAGGATTACAAAAAGCCTACGATACCACTAGAGCTGAACTAGTGATTTCCTAATCGCAAAGGCTGAGATTACTCTCTGGTCATAAGACACGCGAGAGTAAAGCAGTCTGCAGACGAAGTTGATGCTTCGTCTGCACGTTACGCCGTACCTTGTCTTCTTGTTGTACAACGGCCTTAAGCTTGAAAGAAACTGACACTACAGAAACTTTTGTGTCACACATGGAATGAAAGTAGCACCTTGTAACTTGGTGGTGGTGGTGGGTGAAAGTCACGTGTAGAAAGGTAAGCGTATTGTGGCGATCGGCGCCTGCGTCACACACACAGCTACCAGTCAGCTCAGGAAATATCTGAAAATCATTAAGCCCTACATACCACACACGCTAGGGTTGGGCTGATAGACGATTTAATCAGCACAAATATTATTATAATGGCAGAAAAGTGTGTCCTCTTACATTTAATATTTTATGTATGATCTTTTAATATTATCATTATTACTATTATTGTTATAGATATGTATTGTGTTTTTATCCTTAACCTTTCCTCTCCTATACTCCTTATGTTGGTCTGTCCACATTTACTAGGGTTTGGGTCAGAGCTGTGAGATTGTTTTGGTGTTTTCCCTCTCTTGTTGCTCCTCTCTGGTTGAAGTTCTCTATTTCTTATTGTATATACTCTTTTAGCTACAACTACATATTAGGTATATTGTAATAAATAAAAAAATTGGGCCAGGGGAGAGGGTTAATAATCCTTGAAAAAACACAGAATATCCAAGATGTGGTAAATTTACATTGGGGGGGGGGGGGGGGGGGGGGGGATCACAATTGTAGTAATAATCACAAATATACAAGTAAAAACTTGAATATTCTCTCCAGTGATTTGGATTTTTTGTGACTTTAATCACAGGGAATTTCTAGTTTTGTTCTTATAAATTTACCACTTTCATCTATGAATTTATTTCTCTCGCCCTTGCTTCTTATTTTTTGCACACCCCGAGTAATCTCTATAATGATAATAATAATCTAGTTGCATTTTTTATTTTACCAATATTGTGATTGATTTAATATGCGATTATTTTGTAAGCTCTTTTTCTTTTGTATTATTTAAAACAGACAAGCAACAAATCATTGTATGCACACAATATTAGATTAAACATACACTGCTCTTTCCTGTAGGCCAGGCCTATATGTTAAAATAAAATTAGGTAATGCATGAATTATTATTATGAGCAATGGTGAAGAAAAAGTATCAAATAATAATTTCAGAGGAAGATCATTTGAGAGTCAAGTCATGGCATTATATAATATCAGGTGGGCCTACCTACAGATGACAGGAAAAATAATTTTCACCAAAGTGTATAGTACAGCGCTCAATACAACACCCACAGTTCAACCACCAATTAATGAGTCCTACTCTCCACAAGACCCCATCTCGCAACTAGAACCTCCTTTTCTGTGTCCAAGCAAGCAAACAAAAACATTCCATTTGAGGTTCAATGCAAAAGTTGGCCAACAAAAATAAAACCAAGTGATGCCTCTCGCATCTAATAGACAAGCTTAGTAATTCTCCGACAGCACCTCAACTTGATGCTTCCTCTGCAGACTGCTTTACTCTCGCGTATCATGTGACCAGTGGAATCGCAGCAAATGGAATTAATCGTTTAACTCTATCCCCAGTGAAACTATTCAGGTTGAAATCTAAAAATATTTTATCAAGTGATATGTATTAATTGTTGTCTCTAACACTGAAGACAGATGTAGTGTGTAGTCCACGTATAATAGTCAGTAGTAATGTGTATAATGTGAATGACTGAAATAAATAAATACATTTATTAATCCTTCTGTTTGCATTCATTAATAACTTGAGTCTTGATATTACAAAGAAAGTGAGCTCTAACCTCTTATCTTTAAAATGTCTGCAGAATGCAGCAAATGCACCTGTCGGTGTTCAAGAGGAGTTGGGACGAGAGGTGAAGCTTTACCTGCTGCGGAACCAAGATGGGTCAGTCAAAGAACCTACTGATGTAGGGACTGAGAATAAAGGCATCACTGTCCTCAGACTGATGCTAGTTGTAGGGACTAAGCTATGCCTTGGATCTGAAAACCCCAAGAATCTCAAAAGTTACAGTCTTCCAAAAAGTGCTGCTTCAGTGATTGAAAAATTACCTGTGTACCTTGCTGACTACTGTCTGGCAAGATGCTCTTATAATGTGGCTGGTGGATTGTCTTAATGTTTACTTAAGAGAACATTGGATTTTGGACTGGTATTCAGTTCTGTTGTGTAATTGTTAATCACACAATGTCACTGTAATCACTATGAGTTCAGTTAAGCCAATTATTCTCTTAGCATGGACAATTTATTAGATACACCTGAACAGTCTAATGTAATTCACAGCAACAGCTCTGCCATAAACTTTTCTTCTACAAAGTTTACAGTGTTAAGGTTTTTGTGAAATTGTCAGAAATGTGTAAATAGGCCTCCAACTATATGTTTGAGGTGATAGTTAAAGGTGGTGTTGTACTGTTGTACATTATAGTGAGAGGTTTCTCTTTTTTTTTGTCCTCCCTATTTAAATCCATTTGGTGAGAATAATATTAGAAAAACCTCTGACTCTAATGTAGTCCAGTCCAACAGCATCTCCAGCTATGACCCCAATGCTAAAACAACACCTCTGTGACACTTAACAATCCATTACCCTTAAATGCATCATAAAAGAAGACTTTATAGCAAAGCAGTAGATTGTTCGAGGTCTACCTAATAAATTGTCTATTTCTACAAGACTGCATAAGTCGTCTTCATCAGAGTGCACCGTGTTACTACAGTAGCTCTGAAGGGAAAAACCAAACAATGACTCCCATTTTTCAGAAGTTTCACTGCCACCGTAGTTTCTCCTACACACTTGGCCCTACCTGGCTAGAACCTTTGGGTTTCTACTACATTGACTTAAGATTTTGATTAGATCTACTTAATTTTATCTGTCAGGATAATTAACTTAGTTATTCAGATCTACTTAATTTTATCTGTCAGGATAATTAACTTAGTTATTCAGATCTACTTAATTTTTTTAAACTTACATTTACTAAATTAATAAGTTATATTTACTTGATTTCACAGCTTTTAGATTTACTAAATGTTTTTTAAGTGTAAAAATTTTTCACCAATAAAATTAAGTTTATCCCAGTAATAGTTTTTAGAGTGTAGTTGTCCAGCGCTAAAAAGCTGCGCGAGGAAATCATTGCGAAGAGTAAATTTGCGTTGTATGTGAACACAGCTAAGAGGAGGCCAGAAGAATGTCCTTCATACATTTTGTATGAGTAAACACAAAAATGTTGAAATGTGCTGTAAACTGGAATTGTGTCCCTGATTAACTTTCTATTAGCAGAGTTGGGTCTATATACTTATTGATATTATATTCCTGGTTAGCACAAGCTAAGAAATCTATGTACTTTATATTTCCTTGATGTTTTGACATGTATAATTTATTGTCAAAATTGCTATTTCAGAAAACATTAAATTGTTTTCATTTTCTGCAGATGGCTGATATTTGTACTGTAATTTAACTGTGTGGGGGTTAAAAAAGTTGGCCCTTCCTACAACCCAAAAAATGTTGCCACCTAACAAAATCCAGGCAGCAATTTTGTTTCTAGCTTATTGTATTAAGCAAAACAAAATACTACACATTAACTTACTCCCTCACCAGCCACTGTAGCTAGTGGTTTTCCAAAGTTACTAGCCAACATGTGTGGGAGCATCTGAAACTTTAGGAGGTGGTTTTCTGGATTACTGAAGGTTTGAATCCCCTGAACTTCCATGCAGATTTTGGAATCCCAAATATTTGACTGGATAATTAAGCTTTAAAAAGTTGTCATTAGTTGTGTTTTACTCACATTTCACATCAATGAAGACTGATTTAGATGTCTTCCTCTTCAGCTTATTCTCAGCGACACAGTAATACTCTCCAGAGTCAGAGGACTGAATGGAGCCAAAGAAAAACTGTGGTTCTTTCCTGGGATGATGAAGGTGGTTTAGATTGCCTTTCTCCTTGTACCAGGTATAATTAGCTGCTGGGTTAGCATCACTGCTGCAGGTCAGAGTCACTGAACTGCCCTCCACTATCTCAGCAGAGGGACTCACTGACACAGAGGGAAGCTTTGGAGCATCTGGGAAAAAATAAATAAATTAACAAAAGTGAGGATAGATTTCTTTGGTGCTACATGTTGTATTGAAATGAGTAATAGTTATGTGTTTGTACGCTGTTTTTATTTTCTATTTTACCCCTATGTGTTTTTTTTCAGTTTCCCTTTGTTGCTTTTATGTTTTATGTAAAGCCCTTTGAATTGCCTTGTTGTTGAAATGTGCTTACAAATAAACTGGCCTTGCCTTATGTGTGTGGAAGCATCTGAAACTTTGGAGGTGACTTTTTTTTTTTCAGAAGAATGTCCCTGATTAACTTTCTATTAGCAGAGTTGGGTCTATATACTTATTGATATTATATTCCTGGTTAGCACAAGCTAAGAAATCTATGTACTTTATATTCCTTTATGTTATGACATGTATAATTTTATTGTCAAAATAACTATTTCAGAAAACAACATTAAATTGTTTTCATTTTCTGCAGATGGCTGATATTTGTACTGTAATTAAAAAAGTTAGCCCTTCCTACAACCCAAAAAATATTTATATATGTCTACATTTATTTATGTTATGTTTGTGTACGAGTAGCACCTTATCACTAAAGCAAATTCCTCGTACATGTAAAATACTACTTGGTAATAAAGCTCTTTCTGATTCTGATTATTTTCAGTCCTACCAGGCTGGACATGCAGACTGCCAAAATATGTATCCCCGTCCATAACACACAGATGACGGCCTACCATCAAGTATTTAATTTTGTGTATATTCACATCATGACTAATAACAGGGGTGATTATGGAGAAGTTTCTATTTTCCTGGCAAAAGTTGTAGTGGGATACAAATTGTTTCAGACTGTATTTTCAACCCGCCATAAAATAAATTCTAAAAAGAAAAATCTATCGAGCGCATCACTTTTTTCTTTGTTACACGACATCGCTGAGAGATTCATATCAAAAGGATGAATGCATGGGAGGATGTAAGCAAAGATGTGCGGCACAGGCGGCTGTCACCAATTGGCGAAACCCCATGGTGGGCCAAAGACGCTGCGCTTACAACAGTGTTTGGGAAGTTTGGGGATCCAGAGGGATGTCTTTACATTAATCTTGTTGTTACACTCAAGACCCTGCGATGCGTGCAAATTCCGATGCTTATGCAGAGGCTCTGCTGAAATACCAAACCATCCTCACTGTCCAGGCGTTTTTACGCATCTTCCAACAAACAACTCCACTTTCCAAGTATTTAAAAACAAGTGGAAAGGATTTGCTCATGGCCCATCACTTTGTCACAAGCAAACATGACAATATGAAAAACTATGCAAGGGATTTTAAGAGGGTAAAGGCAGCAACAGATGCATTTGTGCAATGGGCCAATAGAGAATTAAATGTGTGTGAGACAGACACAGAGGTGGAACACACGCTGCCAAACCGGAGACCAAAGAAGACAAAAAGGATGCCAGGCGAGTTATGTGATGATACAGCCATATCAGATGCTGACAGCAAGTATGAGGTACAAGTGCACAATGTCATTCTGGATTCCATCATTGAAAGTATTTCCCGACATTTTGCTAAAAACAGAGAACTGTACACAGATTTCGCCCTGCTTGATCCCCAGAACTTCAATGGCTTGAAATGTAACGGTGTACCTGCAGGTGCAGTCAGTGCCCTGAGCGCCAAACTGATCAGGCTCGATAGCAGAGAAACTCCCGAGGCCTTACAGGCTGAACTACTTAGCCTGGCCACGCACTGGGACAAGCTGAAGTGATGAGAGATGAGTACTGAGGATGGAGATGATGAGCAGACCCCAGATGAAGAATGAGATGTTGTGAACACAACATGCCAATCTTGCAGAAAGTGTCCCTTCTGCTGTTATTATGTCCTACAAAGGCATAACCTGCTCACTGACTCCTACCATCTAATCGGACTGTGATACAAGCTTCTGTTAACTCTGTCTGGGACACAAGTTGCATGTGAGCGAAGCTTTTCCACGTTAAAATTCACAGGAGCACCTTGAAAACTTTATGTTGTTGGCAATCGAAAAGGAGACTCTGGTTTCTTTGGACACGGATTGCATCATTAAAAAGGTGGCAGAGAAGAGCGCTGATGCAACGGCTGCTGATTTAATAAGGTAGGACATGCTTCTTTTTATCATGTATTTCATTGTGGTTTGGTCATAACTGATTGCTCATGGTGCTTCATCTTTCTTAATCAGGTGTGTTGTGTGCGTCTGGCCGCTACGCCACGCTCGTGTGTGCTTGTGTTTTTGGTCGCCGTGTCATGCTCGCGTGTGCGTCTGGCTGCTGTGTCATGCTCGTGTGTGCGTGTGAATGTGTGTGTATAGACTGCAGTCTATGCGCCTTGCCGTGTACGCCTACAGTGTGAGAGTCATTGCTGCCTTGTATGGTGTCTCAGTGGGGAAAATGTCCAGATTCAGGGGACGTTTTTTTTAACGTCATCACTTCGTTGGGCCCGTGAAAACCATATTGCCAGGGCCGAATTTTGGTCCCAATCCGGACCTGGCATCTTGTGACCAATTTAAAGTTTAAATCAAGTCTGTAGCTGAAAGTGTGCTGAACTAGTACCCTTACAGAGTTGAGTAGGGATGAGGAGGATTTAATCCTTCTCTCCATTCACCTACAAATTTTTCCTGGAAAATCTTGAATATTTTGGAAATTATTCAAGGTATCAATGAGAAAAGTACTACCCCTCTATTCATTGAGCTGAACTCAACATTGACTCAGCGTTCACTCGAAATAAAACCGCCTTTAATCATCTGTTGTAGCTGCTGTGAATGTGAAGCAGGTGGAACTGAAGAAAGTGCATGATCAGCAAAACATTTGACTGGATAATTAAGCTTTAAAAAGTTGTCATTAATTGTATAATGTTTTTTAAATTAGCTGCATTTTACTCACATTTCACTTTAATAGAGACAAATCCAGATGTCTTCCCCAGATCATTCTCAGCGACACAGTAATACTCTCCAGAGTCAGAGGACTGAATGGACCTGAAGACAAGCTTTTGTTCTTTACTGAGAGGATGAAGGTTTGGATTTCCATTCCTCTTGTACCAGGTGTATTTAGCTGCTGGATTAGCATCACTGCTGCAGGTCAGAGTCACTGAACTGCCCTCAACTATCTCTCCAGAGGGACTCACTGACACAGAGGGAAGCTTTGGAGCATCTGGAGAAGAAAAAATAAATGAACAAACATGAGGACATATTTCTTTTGTGCTACATGTTGTATTGAAATGAGTAATAGTTATGTGTTCGTACGCTGTTTTTATTTTCTATTTTACCCTTTAAAAAAATTATATTTTAATGTGTTTTTTTTTTCAGTTTCCCTTTGTTGCTTTTATGTTTTATGTAAAGCCCTTTGAATTGTTGAAATGTACTTACAAATAAACTTGTCTTGCCTTTTGTGTGTGGAAGCATCTGAAACTTTGGGGGTGACTTTTTTTTTTCAGAAGAATGTCCTTCATACATTTTTATGAGTAAACACAAAAATGTTGAAATGTGCTGTAAACTGGAATTGTGTCCCTGATTAACTTTCTATTAGCAGAGTTGGGTCTATATACTTATTGATATTATATTCCTGGTTAGCACAAGCTAAGAAATCTATGTACTTTATATTTCCTTGATGTTTTGACATGTATAATTTTATTGTCAAAATAACTATTTCAGAAAACAACATTAAATTGTTTTCATTTTCTGCAGATGGCTGATATTTGTACTGTAATTTAACTGTGTGGGGGTTAAAAAAGTTGGCCCTTCCTACAACCCAAAAAATGTTGCCACCTAACAAAATCCAGGCAGCAATTTTGTTTCTAGCTTATTGTATTAAGCAAAACAAAATACTACACATTAACTTACTCCCTCACCAGCCACTGTAGCTAGTGGTTTTCCAAAGTTACTAGCCAACATGTGTGGGAGCATCTGAAACTTTAGGAGGTGGTTTTCTGCATTACTGAAGGTTTGAATCCCCTGAACTTCCATGCAGATTTTGGAATCCCAAATATTTGACTGGATAATTAAGCTTTAAAAAGTTGTCATTAGTTGTGTTTTACTCACATTTCACATCAATGAAGACTGATTTAGATGTCTTCCTCTTCAGCTTATTCTCAGCGACACAGTAATACTCTCCAGAGTCAGAGGACTGAATGGACCTGAAGACAAGCTTTTGTTCTTTACTGAGAGGATGAAGGTTTGGATTTCCATTCCTCTTGTACCAGGTATAAGTAGCTGCTGGGTTAGCATCACTGCTGCAGGTCAGAGTCACTGAACTGCCCTCAACTATCTCAGCAGAGGGACTCACTGACACAGAGGGAAGCTTTGGAGCATCTGGAGGAGAAAAAATAAATGAACAAACATGAGGACAGATTTCTTTTGTGCTACATGTTGTATTGAAATGAGTAATAGTTATGTGTTCGTACGCTGTTTTTATTTTCTATTTTACCCTTTAAAAAATTATATTTTAATGTGTTTTTTTTTTCAGTTTCCCTTTGTTGCTTTTATGTTTTATGTAAAGCCCTTTGAATTGTTGAAATGTACTTACAAATAAACTTGTCTTGCCTTATGTGTGTGGAAGCATCTGAAACTTTGGGGGTGACTTTTTTTTTTCAGAAGAATGTCCTTCATACATTTTTATGAGTAAACACAAAAATGTTGAAATGTGCTGTAAACTAGAATTGTGTCCCTGATTAACTTTCTATTAGCAGAGTTGGGTCTATATACTTATTGATAATAAATTCCTGGTTAGCACAAGCTAAGAAATCTATGTACTTTATATTGTCTTGATGTTTTGACATGTATAATTTTATTGTCAAAATTGCTATTTTAGAAAACAACATTAAATTGTATGTATTTTTCTGCAGATGACTGATATTTGTACTGTAATATAACTGTGTAACACTGGGCCTAACACTCGTAAACATATTTGTAATTGTGATCTTTCCAGGGACAGATACACGATACACGAGCACCACCCACACAACCCACGGCACACTTTATGTAAACAAAGTTACTGAACAATATTTACAATAATAACTTTAGTAAACAGAACAAGGTGAGCATGTTTGGCTAGAAGCCAACACATATTAGCACAATGGCATCCTGATTCTGGCTAAATCTACATCTGTCCACTGCAGATGCACCTTCCACAACCTGGATGAATAACTATAAATTACTGAATTAGTATAATATAACATTAAATAAAAAGTATAATGTTAATTTAATAGTAACCTGTTGTTAGTATAATATATTCATTATATAATGTTACTATATTGATTATAATTTCCTTTAATGGTATACTTCATAGCTTACCTCTAGTATATTAATTCCAGTTACAACAGTTTCATGTTTGTAGGTTGTTTTCATTCATTAAATCTTTGTGCAAGAAAAATGCTTTACATTCGTCTATAACTTTTATGTCCCGCCCCATCCAGGCTGTGATTGGTCGATTGACCAAAAGTGACACTGAGCACATCAGCTTTATGAAAAGTTGAACATGTTTCAACAAAAGGCACTGATATAGCTAAATAGCCAGCTAAACCCAAATGCTGCTTATCTTCTCCTGATTTTCTTCTGTCTCACAGTTTCCACTGGTGCTCCTGGTGGCCAGTCCGACTTTGTTTGGAACGATTAGCTACAAGTTAGCGACATGGTGCGGGGTGATTATGATAGATTGTAGTTTTTACTTGCACACTGTGCTCATGAATAATTTTTATGGTTCCCGATCTATTTGTAGGGTCATATAGGAGTGAAATGGTCCCACTTTAGAACCCGGTGTGGGCGAGGATACAAACTGCAGTGCACACAGAGACGAAGTGTCACACACACAGCGCACTTTTGTTTAATCGCACACTCTGCGGTCATATAATCACAAGGGTAATCGAGTAACATCGCAACTACCATTAGAACTATCGTGTAGCCCTACTTTCAATGCGATGTCTGGAGAAATTGCAGTGTGAATGCGGCACTGGGTGTTTGAAAAGACAGATAAAGTGAACCCCCCCCCAATTTTTGAATTCAGTGAAAGCTTAAGGTCTCTAAACATAACGTAATTACTTTGTCACTTACATGAATTATACTGTTCTGTCACTGACGTGATAATTCCTTCCTTGCTAAGCACAGAATGGTCAGCAGAGGGCGCTCTATGCATTATACTAAGACATCAGTAGGTAACGCCAGAAAAGTAGAATGAGACGTCAGTATGTGATGAGTAAGTCCAAGAACGCACGCTACAGAGCGCGCTCCTGAATAAAACTGTATTTTCATATTTCCAACAGGTAAGCAAACTGTAAACAGAACCCTGGTGAAAGACATTAGTGTTACGTGATTTATAGGTTCCCCGTAACCTTAATACGAAGCTCTACTGAAAGACCACGACAGCATGTCGGTTGATCCCACGGCTTTATTTACCCCCCCTCCATCAGGTAAGATGGAGGATTCCTTATTCTGTTTGGGAAACGTCCCTCACACGCTGGAGTCTGCTGACTGGCTTCACACTGGGCTCCTGGTGTGACAGGAGTGTGTGCGGCGTCAGGAACAGTGCTCTCAAGTGCTGGCTCAATTGAGTTGGAAGGTTTTTCAGGAGCCACAGGGGTTGGCGAAAGATAGTATCTGTTTCTTCGCAGAGCGCCCCCGGGCGTCTCAATGATGTAGGACCTTGGCGTGCCGGCAGTAGACACCACAGTGCCTCTTTCCACTGTATCTTTGACCCACACATGATCACCGGGGTGAAGGTATGACATGTCTGTGTCTTCGGTCATAGATCTGTCGGAGTTTTTGTCTGTACTTTTGTTCTGTCCTTTTCAAGTTGTCCATGTCTGCGCACCCTGGGTTGAGCTTGGATGGAATGACTGGTGATCTTATTTTCCTTCCCATCAGAAGCTCAGTGGGACTGTATCCATTTGCCAGGGGAGCAGCTCGATAGGCCATCAGGGCGAGATAAGCGTCGCTGGATTTCTTGAGGAGACTTTTGATTGTCCTCACAGCACGCTCAGCCTCCCCGTTGCTCTGGGGAAAATGGGGACTGGAGGTCACATGACTAAAGCCCCAATCCTGTGTGAACTTTCTGAAGTTCTCAGATGCAAACTTTGGGCTGTTGTCTGAGCGGACCACTTCAGGTATACCATGATGAGCAAAGATAGACTTGAAGTGATCGATCCCAGCTCCAGATGTTGTGGATGTCAGTTTGGCCACTTCAAAATATCTTGAGAAATAGTCCACAATGACCAGGTATTGTTTGTTTTCTACCTGGAACAAATCTGCTCCTACAGTAGACCATGTTCTTGGCAGGAACTCAGTAGGCATCATCGTTTTAGGTCTCATCGATTTATTCTCTCACGGCTACACACATCACATTTCTCTATCATTTGTGTCAGCACTCTGCTGAGGCCCGGCCACCACACTGAATGTTTAGCTCGCTCTCTGCATTTTGTTATTCCCAGGTGGCCCTCGTGCAGCTTGGACAGGATGTCTGCCCTAAATGATGCTGGGATGACAATCCTGCTGCCACACAGTAGTAGACCGTTTTGGACTGTGAGCTCACCTGAAAATGGCAGATTGGGCTGGAACACTCTTCAATGGAGAACTTGTCTGGCCATCCTTCGACACAGAATTTCTTCAACTGCTGGAGTGTGGCGTCGTCGTCCTGGTGTCTCTGAATTTCTCTTAACCTCTTTTCTGTAGCTGGGAGACTCGCTATGACAGAGTCAACATAGAGATTGATTTCCTCCTCCTGCAATCCTTCTGCAGTGTGGCTGACAGGAGCTCAGGACAGCACATCTGCAGCTGCAATGTCTTTGCCAGCCACATGTGATATGGTGTAGGCAAACCTCATTAGACGCATGCGTAGACGCTGTATGCGTGGAGGAAATTCATCTAAGCTCTTTGAGCCTAGTAGAGGAATCAGGGGCTTGTGGTCGGTTTCAATGTGAAAACTCTTCCCAATGAGGAACTCTGCAAACCTCTCACAGGCCCGTGTTGATGCTAGAACCTCCTTCTCAATCTGGGCGTATCGCTGCTCGGTGCTGCTGAGGGCTCTCGAAGCACACGCCACAGGTTTCCACTCTGTATCTGCTTGCTGCTGGAGAAGAACGGCGCCCATCCCATATGAGGATGAGTCAGCGGAGACAAGTGTTTCAGCATTAGGGTCATAGAGAGGTCATGTTCTCTCAGCAAGTGAGGCAGGAACTTCCGCAGATAGTTTGTCATCCCCAGAAAGCGTCTCACCTCGCTGACGTTACTGAGTGCTGGCATGGCTTTTACAGCGTTCACTTTATCTCTGTCAGCGCTGACTCCTGATGCCTCAATGACCTGCCCCAGGAACCTGATCCTGTTCTTGGAAAACTCACACTTGTCGTTAAGCGTCACTGCAGATCACACACACTGTACTGGTCTGTGTGCTTGGCTTTTACTAAACAAGTCAACCCATTTACAGTGGGAATGCGTGACTGGAGACATGTGCATCAAAGAGTAATGGAACATGAGAGAAGTGGCCCTCATAGAGAATGTGCAGACGCCTGCTTTTTAAGGATCAGCAAAGGAAATATAAGTTAGATGCTCAATGTAAATCAAATGTCTATCGCAAGAGAGCAGGCGCGTCAAAGATGACAGGTTATGGAACGTATCATTGTGTAGTGAGCCAACCAGTGAACACTTAATTTTTTCTATCCCAAATGAAAGAACACAGCATCTCCCCTTTGTCTTTCCCTAAGAACGGGGCAGTTTTCACCCCTCAAGCAGACAGCCTGACTCCAAACTGAAACACCCCAGAGGAGCTGTGGCGGTTTTGGCGGGGACCCAACAGGGGCCAGTGCCCCTGTAAAACAGATCTTGGACCCCCTATGGCCCTCTGAATGAAAAATCTACAAATCATAGTAATATATCTTCCTTGCGACGATATGGTGCTGATGCGAAAGGCGGAACAAATATGTCTCAACTAATCGGATCCTTTAGGACGTTACACCGCCACTGTCTGGTGTCTTGCCAAGGTAGTTATCCCTGATAGAAAGTGTTCCCCTGCCGCGGGAACACGCGTGCATTCAACAGTGAACGCGGACTTTCGACTTCACGAAAGTTACTGAAAAATGATGAAACATGTGGATTGTTTCATCTATTGTTTTAGTGTTGTTTTATCAACGAGATTATTCAGTGCACTGAATTGAGAATGTCTAAACAAAATGAGCAGTTTCAGCGTCACTCGTAAAGCAAACATTTATTTTGTGATAGTGTGACGATGTTATAACTGACAACATAGTTGATCACTTTGTTGTCCAAGTTACTGTTTGGAAGCTAGATCGAGACAGACTGTCACCTTTTTCAAGCAAGCTGCTCCTACAAATATCTACGCCATCGAGACTGTAAAATCAAGATCACTGTAATCAGTTTGACACTTTGATCACCTCACTGATAGTCAAGGCTGATAGTCTCCAGCCTTGATTTTGGGCAGGCTACTAACTCGTCAATAATCATACCCATTTATGCAGAACAATGAGTTCAACATTTATAAAGTTTGTTGCAGCACATCAAACTTTTATTTAAATCCTGCTCCATCCAGGCTGTGATTGATCTGTTCACAAAAACTGACATTGACAAGAGCAACGGCTTTATGAAAAGTTGAATGTTTCAATAACGGAAGATCCCTCCGCCTAACATTAAAGAAACAATTCACACAGTCGCTACGCACTGCCTGTCTAGTATTTCTGGCTATGCATTATAAATAAATACATTCACCTACACTTTTAGCATACAAACTCTTTGGACAGTGTGTTAAATGGCGATTAGGACTTTTTAATACTTTTTAATGGCCTTAATTTTTGCAAAATTGATTTATTACCTTTTAAGACTTTTTAAAGAGGTGGTATCTCCATTATTGAGTTATATATCTTTTTTGTGCATGTAACAGGTTTGCAAAGTGAAAAGCGAACTGAGGAATACTAAAATGTAACGTGAAAACACGACAGACTGCTGATTGGTCAGAGAGAATATTCACTATTCTGCATCATCATTGTGTTCGCCAGACAGAGGCCAGCAACAGAAAGTTTTATATTTTACAGTTTTCGTTTGGAATTTCATCACTAAATCCACTTCTGAGAAGTTTTGAGGTGAAATCAGCTGTGTAGATTTCGGATATTGACAGTTTTACTAGAAGTGATGGCGGAAAAAAAATGTGCTTTAATATTTTTCGGAGTTGAGGAGCTCCGCAAGTGGCTGCGGGGGAAGCCTGCACCAACCCGCGGGAGGAGCGTGTGAGGCCGGCCAGCCGCCCGCTCACAGAGCCCTCTGCTCCCACCGTCACACAGACCCGCTGCAGCAACAACGGCAGAGGAAAACACAGCTGGAAGGTTTTCATACCGCTTATCTGTCTTTACATTCTGAGATATGTTGAAACGTTTTAACTTAAAAGAGAGAAAGCTGCGTGGATCGCTGGTGTGTGTGTCGCATTGAACATTACGTTGTGGCAGTTGTGTGTGGCTGCAATGGAAAACAGAGCAGGGCCAAGTACAGTCGAGTCTATCGAGTTGCACTATGGTAACATTTTTCGGCAAAGCAGCAGAGATCGTCAGAACACCGGCAACAGTTTACCGTTTAGTCCTAATGGTAAGATGTGGAACAATGATATTGCTTGGTTGTGGACTTGTGAGTAACTTCTACCATCTGCTAGGTTACGGTCGGAGTCTGAAGCGGCTTTGATTTGGATCACACTACCTTGTTTTTTTACAACCCGTCCTTCTCTGCTTCTGATTGGCTAGTAGCCCTTACCTGCGCATGTGCAACTCCCAACAAAGATTTTCCAAGAGGTCCAGTCCAGAAAATCACCGTGACTCCTAATTTTGTGTGTAAATCGCACAACTTTTAATTCAGAAAATGACTAAGTTTCTTTGAAAAAGCATTTATTTCAGTTCAAATTAACTTTCACTAGCCTACTTCCAATGACCCAGAGTTTGGAGGCTAATCAACTGAGTCGAGAACGACACCAGTAACCAAGCCGGGGCTAACAGCTCATTTACTGCAACAGTTTCCCGCGACCACCAACCAGAATCTCCGTCAGCAAAGACCAGCTTGAGCTGGCCGTGTGGCGTGCCAAGCCGCTGAGGGCCGTGAACGCAACAAACCGAGCCGGCTGGTCATGAACCTTCCACACTGGACAGTGGGGGGAAACAACAAGCAGTAAAGCAAAACAAACTATATTTTGTTGCCAAGTTGATGTCCTTTAGTCCTGAAACACTAGCTCAATTTAACTAAGTTATCACATTATAACTTGCATCCATTTGTTCTCTTACTCCATTAGTCATATCCTTTCCCAAACTAAATTCACATTGAACCATATTACTACAGTTCTATCTCATTGATTGCATCCTGGTTGTTTAGTCATTATTGTTTTATTTCTTTGGTATTATTTACTCTCACTTTTTTTACATCCACTTAGTTAGCTAATAAATTCTCACTTTGATCACAGGAACTGTGTGTGTTTACTGTTTAGCTCCAGGTCACTGGACGGAGGATTCACCCTTTGATTTGAGACTGATTGAACTGATTCAAAATAATTGAACAATTAATAACTAACTGATCACCAGTAATAATTGTTGGCAATTATTAACTGTACCCAAGGAGTCCTGAAGGCCTTGGGCAGACGGCGATTCAGGTGGTTCCCCAAACGAGTGCTCATGAAATAGTATTTCCAAATATTATTATTCATTAATTCATTAAGAAAGTGTAGGTTCACTATAAGAAATAGCTTTATAAGAAAAATCCTGATATAATATTTCAAAATATTATTATTCATAATTCATTAACAAAGAGTACTATCACTACACTTGAAATAGTGAAAGTCATAGGAAAATGAAGGCTCAGTTACCGAGGGGACAAATCAGAGGCTGCATGCACCTTGGAAAATGATGCTGCCGAACATGGCATGTTTTTAGAACGTGTTCTCTTGTTGAGCAAATTGGAAAAAATGCCTCCAAACGCATGTCAGTTCATGTATTGAAAATAGTAAGAGGCTGCACCACTCCGGAGCAACAGGCAGGGGATCACTGGTCACTCTCCTATCCAACACAACTGTAAACACGGTCATAGAAGCTACTGAATGTCTCATTAAAGAAAACGTTGCTGCGGAGGTTAAAGAGGCCGGCATGTATTTCATTCAAATCAATACAACACAAGACATAACAGACAAAGACCAGTGTTCAGTGATAATTTGTGACGGATGTGAAGACACAGGAGAGGATGATTGCACTGGCGAGTTGTCTACAGGTCAGGGTTTTGTTGATTTGCTTAAATGTGTCCTGGAGAAAATTTAACTTAATATAAATGAATGTGTTATATTATTATAATTCCACGGACGGAGCTGCTAACATGCAGGGGGAATACCGAGGATTTTCAGCACTATTCACCTGCACAGGTACACATATGGTGTTATGGCCATGTACTGAATTTAGTAATAATGGACGTTACTGGTTGCATTCTATCGAGCGCATCACTTTTTTCTTTGTTGAACGTCATCGCTGTTTTCCAGAGAGATTCATATCAAAAGGATGAATGCATGGGAGAATGTGAGCAAAGATGTGCCGCACAGGCGGCTGTCAACAACGTATTTCCCAACGTTTTGCTAAAAACAGAGAACTGTACACAGATTTCGCCCTGCTTGAGCCCCAGAACTTCAATGGCTTGAAATGTAACGGTGAACCTGCAGGTGCAGTCAGTGCCCTGAGCGCCAAACTGATCAGGCTCGATAGCAGAGCAACTCCTGAGGCCTTACAGGCTGAACTACTTAGCCTCATGCCGTGTACGCCTACAGTGTGAGAGTCATTGTGTTGAGAATTATTTTAGAACATTGCAGCCTAAATTGTTATCATTAATTGCTAGAGCGAAGGTGGTCTGCATTGGCATCATTTAAAGTATTATTTTAGAGTGTAAAGTTAAGATTACAGTGTCAAAACTCTATAGCTATTGTCATCATTTAGAGTGCTATTTTATAGTGTAAAGTTAAAATCACAACGCTGAAACTCCATAGCTCTGAGAGTGTGTGGTCCTCTCTGTGTCTAGCTGCCAGGAGGCAGTAACAGTAGCACATGTGTGTGTAAGCAGGCATGTGTGTAAGGAGCAGGATGAGCACAGCAAGGCATCATCAAAAACCCCAGCAGAGGAAAAGAAGCAGAATTAGTGAAAATTGTGTTACAAAACATACATCAATACAGTAAGAATGTCTCGTCTATAGCAAACAGCACAAGAGACACCAGCTTATTCCACAAAGTCAGGTTTTTGGTTAAAATGCCGTGATCAGCAGAGGGCATGCCTAGGACACAGAGAGGGGGAGCATTGCAGACAAAAAGTTAGACATCAGTCAAGAAACAGTCATCAGTGATTATCCTTAATCAATATTAATCATTGTTAATCATTTTAATCAGTTTTATTGTCTTTAATAAGTTACTTTAAGTGATCATTCTTATATCATCATTTTTAATCATTTTACTAGTATTAATCATTAATCATTCTTATTCATTTTCTTTTTACATAGATTACTTTAGTTTTTACTTATAAGTAGTGAACTGTAGTCATGAACACAAAAACAGATCCTTGAGTGGGAGGAATGACTGCAGGAAGAGGCTGCAGGTGGTTCGTCTTGTCCAACTGTCATCTACTGTAGATTATGACCATAGGAGAGGCTGCAGGTGTGCAAGATCTGCTGACACTGTGCATGCTTTGGTCTACTGTTATCTACTGTTGTTGTGATTACACGAGGAACTGCTGAGGTGTTAATCTGCTAACATTAAGACTATATGCTTAATTACTGATTAAGGGGGTTTGATTGTCAACTTCCAAACTCTGGTTATTATAGCCAGTATGAGCTTTGAATGAATTTGCTTATGACCTGTGTGAGCTTTGAGTGAACTTGCTGAAGGAATTCATGCTTTGCAAAAACACGACAGAGGATGACCAAAAAACCGACAGATGCTTGGCAAAAACACGACAGACAGATGATAAGCAGAAAGCAGAAAGCAGGCAGCATAACATCAAGAATGCTGTAAGAAACCAGGCATTAATGGAAAATGCAACTTTACTTATGTTATTCTTATATTAATTGGTTAAAAAATACAATTATTTATGTGTCAAATTAAGCATGCGTAACCTTTAAAAAACACAGTGAGACTGAAGTTGAAATGTAAATGATGAACTTCTTATCCAGTAGTATAAAGATGTAGAAAGTCTACAGTAATAAATGACAGCTGGGGAACAGTGTTAATTGGTAAAAACAACACAATAACAGAGGAAAGAAGTTCATCATGAGGAAAGGAGGGGGGCAAACCAGCCCAGAAGAGATATATATAAGACTGTCTGCAGACCATAGGATGGGCTTCATCCTCCGACCTGCTGGGATGTTGTACGGGTTTATGTGTTCTCTTTTGCACCGACTCTTGACCGTCTCCAGAGAAGTTTTTGATCGCAAATTTATTGACTATAATAGAGAGCTAATGGAGTATTTTTTGACAAAGTTTATTAAGTTGGTGAAGGTGGGGACCATGCTTAACTGGCCCAGTCTGGTCGTACATCTGACCCAACAATTGCTGCCTTGTATGGTCTCAGTGGGGAAAATGTCCAGATTCAGGGAACGTTTTTTTTTAACGTCATCACTTTGTTGGGCCGGTGAAAACCACATTACCAGGGCTGAATTTTGGTCCCAGCGTTCACTTGAAATATTAATTATATTGTATTGTATTGTATTATATTGTTAACTTATGTGTTTAAAATTAATGTTTTACTCACATTTCACATTAATAAAGACTGGTTCAGATGTCCTCATTCCCAGCTTGTTCTCAGCTGCACAGTAATACTTTCCAGAGTCAGAGGACTGGATGGAGCTGAAGACAAGCTGTGTTTTTGTATTGCGAGGAAGAAGGTGGTTTAGATTGCCTTTCTCCTTGAACCAGGTATAAGTAGCTGCTGGGTTAGCCTCACTGATACAGGTCAGAGTCACTGATCTGCCCTCCACTATCTCACCAGAGAGACTCAGTGACACAGAGGGAAGCTTTGGAGCATCTGGAGGAGAAAAAATAATTGAACCGTAGTGAAGACAGATTTCTTTGTGTTGTGTTGAAATGAGTAATAGTTATGTGTGTGCAAGCATCTGAAACTTTGGAGGTGGTTTTGTGACTGGCAGCAGACAGAGCTGTGTGTTGGGACCACTTGAGTAACACTCTATAAATCTAAGAGGAGACCAGAGGAATGCCCCTCACACAGGTAAACAGAGGTAAGTTTTAACACAAAAATGTTGAAATGTGTTGTAAATACTACAATGTTGGCCCTGACTGCCTATCAATAAGTAAGTTGGGTCTATACTCATTTTGATATTATATTCCTGGTTAGCACAAGCTAAGAAATCAATATACTTTATACTTCCTTGATGTTTTGACATGTGTACTTCCATGGTCAAAATTACTATTTCAAAAAAGAACATAAAAGGTAGGTACTGCCAACACCGTACTGCAGGTACTGTAATATAACTGTGTGGGGTTCACAAAGTTAGCCCTTCCTACAATCTAAATGCTGTCTATATGTTGCCACCTAATGAAATCCAGGCAGCAATTTTGTTTCCAGAAAAATGTTTTGGCAAAAATTCACCAGCCACTGTAGCTAGTGGTTTACCAAAGTTACTGGCCAATATGTGTGAAAGCATCTGAAACATTAAAAGTGGTTTTCTGCATTACTGAAGGTTTGAATCCTCTGAACATCTGTGCAGATTTGGGGGACCAATTCTAAATAAAACTGCTTTTTCATCATCTACTGTAACTGCTCAGTGAACTACAGCAGCAGACTGTGAATATGAAACAGGCAGAGCTGAAGAAAGAGCATGATCAGCAAAACATTTGACTGGATAATTAAGCATTAAAAAGTTGTCATTGTCTGCTTAAAGCTTTTTAAATTTGCTGTGTTTTACTCACATTTCACATTAATAGGGACTAATCCAGATGTCCTCATTCCCAGATCATTCTCTACTGCACAGTAATACTCTCGAGAGTCAGAGGACAGGATGGAGCTCAAGACAAGCTGTGGTTCTTTACTTAGAGGATGAAGGTTTGGATTTCCATTCTCCTTGTACCAGGTATAATTAGCTGCTGGGTTAGCATCACTGCTGCAGGTCAGAGTCACTGAACTGCCCTCCACTATCTCAGCAGAGGGACTCACTGACACAGAGGGAAGCTTTGGAGCATCTGGAGGAGAAAACAAGAACACATTTAACATTTAACTTCAAGATGAGGTTGAGTTTTCACAAAACAAAGCGGTGGTGCAGCTTGATGTCCTCCTTTATCAGAAACAGCATGGGTTTCTGTTACCATGGATACAAGCTGGACACTTTGATACAGTAATACAGTGCAATAGGTTAAAGGCTCCACCAGATGGTGTCATGTCAGTGGAAGACTGGATGTAAACTCACACACTGAAGGAGAGCGGGACTTCTCATATCCTCCTACAGCACAGGAAAAACTGTCTGTAGGGTAAAAGTAGGCTGAATAAGAATAAGATGTTTGTCCCCTAATGTTCTGTCCATTCTTGTACCAGACGTAGTAATGATGACCAGGTGGACGACAACTGCTGTGACACTTCAGCTCTGCCCAGTTAGAAGACTCATAGACCTGAAATCTGCTCACCTGCACCTGGAGATCTGAATATGTAAATAAGGAACAGAATCTTCACTTTAGATTGAACTGCCTACATAGAAACACAGTAACCTTCATAAGATGTTGGACATTTGGAACTAAATAAATAAATATTCAGATGAAAATGTTACCTGTGACAGACAAAGTGACTCCAGGTGAACCAGTATATTTCCCACGTTCTTGGTTTGTTATGAAACTGAACTTGTACTCAGCTGAGTCGCTCTCTCTCAGGTCTGTGATTCTCAGAGTGCAGCGGTTCTTGTCACAGCTATAAGTTACATGACCTGAATACTCTGACTTTGTTTTCAGATCCACAATTTTATCACCTTTAAACCAGAATGTTTTCTCAACTGTAGTATCGTGGCCATTTATTGTGGACGGGTATTTAATGGTGCAGCTTATTTCCACTGTTGATCCTTTGAAGGCACAGATCTCAGTATAAGTGTACGTCACTCCCCAGTCATACTGACTCTGTACCACTGTAACACAGAGCACATCAGACACAATCAACACTTCATTTAACAATCAGACAAAGTGGATCAAACTACCAATATGGTTTGAGGGAAACGTAACCTGGACAAGTTTCAAAACCTGAATTATCTGCAGTCATTGTCACAGAAAGTTTATAAGGTGTTTGTCATATTTTAATGTTGTGAAAAGTTGGGTTTCTGCTTGGGTCCATTCATTCAAAAAATCTAAACAAAATACCTGAAAAGCTTATGTGTCAACACACAAGTAATCCAAACAGAAAATTAATAAAATTACATTTTACTCTCTTTTCTGGGATGGAGCCGCAGAACAGTGGTACATAAAATACTCACAGATGTTCTGTATCATTCGTCTTCCAAGTCACTTCCTAACTCCTGTTCTAAATATTTAATGTTTTATTACATTTTTTATGTTATTTCTGAATAAAACCAGGGTGAACAGAGAGAAGTCTAAACACAACGTCTTGCTCAGTTATTCACAGTCAGTGCAAAGGAAGATGTACACATGCTTTCTACAGTTCATCTCTATGTGCACTGAGGCAGGACATCATCCAGTCTGAAGGTGCAGTGAAGTGAACAGGAAAGTATCAGACCTGTGACCTTTAATGCAGTTTACTGACCGGGATAAGAGGAGAAATATAAATTATTAGAGAGTCTGTGCTTTTCTTGGTCAGTTCTCTCTGTTCACTCTGCGGTCAGGTTGCTGCAGAGTTAAGTGTGAAAGCTAAAAATAAATGCAGCGCACTGAGGTGTGGAAGAGTTTCTAGCAGCTAAACATAAGATAGCAGAAAACTGCTATCAAGATCTCTGACTTTAGCACCCGCTGAATGAGGGTAAATTGTTGGCAGATCGTCAGACCATCCGCCATTTTGGCAGACAGAGAAAACGTTCAACAGAAAGACACGTGTAGTAAGTTTAGTGTAGCCTATTATGGTGATCGGTACACACCCCTGCCTCACACACAAGACACACAGAGCAGTCAGCTCAGGTAATATCTGTGGCGGTGTTTGAACCAAACTCAGCAGTGGAAGAGGCCCAGTCCCTCCTGAGTGACAGCCGGTGAGCTTACCAGCAGCACCGGCCAGACAACAGGAGGGAACTCCGGTGTTGATGGAGAATCATAAGCTTGTCAATCAGAGACAAGAGACATCACTTGGTTTTATTTTCGTTGGCCAACTTTTGTATTGAAAGGAGTATTTTTTGTTTGCTTGTTGGGATCCAGAAGAAGACGTTTTTATTGAGATATGGACCCATTCATTGGTGGTTTAACTGAGTGTTAGGTTTCCTGTCATCTGTAACGTACCTTTGAAATATCAGGCTGTTAGTGATTGTTAGGTTAAGTGAAATTAATGTCATTGACTAAAAGACATGCACAATGTTTTTTGTGTTTAAAATTTGAATGATAACATTATTTACATTACAATATGCCTAAATGAGCAGAACGTTCATTTAGTTTATCTTGGTGCATTTCTAAATTGACAGATACAATTTCTGTGTGTTAGACAAAAATAACTGCTTGTCACAGTGGCAGGCAGTAAAGAAGTTATTTTTGGACCTTGCTGCTGTCAACACAGAGCACAGAAACATCACACTGAGGTCAGACAGTACAAAAGGAACTAGCAGATGAAGATATGAGAGAAGTTGTGTCAGTATGACTTCACTGTGTGAGACCAGTAGGCCTATCTCTCTAAAACCTTCACCGTGATAAAAGTAGCTTCAAATAGGAACTATTTGAAGTCTCTGTTTCCGGTTTACACTTTCTTGTCTAATTATACAAGTTGGATAATGGAACAAGCCGACGCTTTGGTGCGTTAAATTGCATTGCACGTCTTCATTCAATGCGACAATAACACAGCATAGTGCTAACATCGTTTAGGCAGCATCAGCTCTGGAAAAATGAACTCACACTGTTCAATATACATTTGCATTAGCGCAAGCAGGACAATGAAATTAGGAAATACCCCCTAAACTGGCTGTTTTCATCATACAGTGTGAACAACTGATCCTGATACTTTCTGATCCACTTATTTTCACATCTGACCTTCAGCCTACTTTTACAAGACCTACATTTCCCAGATTCCCCTGTTTTAATGCAATGAATGTAAGTTTAGATATTCAGTACCTGACACAGAGAGAAGGAAGACGACAAATCCACTCGCTGCTGCAGTTAAACTCATAGCTGCTCCTCTCATCTCTCTGTGTGGCTTCAGAGACAATAAAACATGTTAGCAGATAAAATAATGTACAAGGCAGATATACAGTATCACTCACATCAATAAACAATTCTACTTACAATGAAGAAGGACGCTGTCTTTAAAGAAGCCTTCCTCTGTGTCAGCAAGCAGAACACGGATATCAGGCTGTTAAACTACTAGATTTCCTTCCTCTTTAGATTATTAATATTCATGATGAGCCAAATGCCAGTTAACACCAACATCAAAATAAAGAAGTAACGATTTGCAAACTAAGAACTTAATAAGAGAGAATAAGAAAATATTGTTATGGCCTGTTGATATTAAACCTGTTTGCTGCTTCCTACTGACACAAGAAATGAGAAAACAGAACAGACAGGCGTGAAAGTTGGTTTCATGCATTACTTGACACGTCTAGTGCATCTTTAGACAGTGAAATAACCTTTATACCAGTATGAGTTCAAAGAGATGGACTGCAGCAGTATGGGGTGTAAAAAGTCACGTGCTGAGCTCAGTGTTTATTCAGTATTGAGAAACATGTAAGAAAAGTAGATCAGAAACAATGAATTACATTTTGCAGCTCTCTCACTCACAGTCATTCTGACTCTGTGTCACTGTAACACAGAGCACATCTGACAAGACGCTGCTGGAGGTAAGACAGAAAATATGTCTTCTTGTAATTTGGGTGAAGTGATTCTTTGAAACAGGCAGTGGAGGGAGCTCTCAGAGTGAGGAACCCTGAATGTGCCACAACAAAGGTTCACCACTAGAGGGCAGTGAAACATCACAGATACTGAAACATTACTCAAACCAATTAATGAATTATCAAATAGTTGGCGATAAATTTAATAGTTGGCAATTAATCATTGCAGCTCTAGACTGTGTGTTGCTTTCAGCCTGTCCACCCCATTATCCCCAGGTCAGATCTACCGGTGTGCATTTCTCTCTAACACCACAGTGTATTTTCTTTGCTGCTTATCACTGAGAGTCACCAAAGTTAGAAAGTTGATGCTCATTGTGCCTCTATAAAGACACACAGCCCTGAAACTGTAAGATGCAACTTTTAACTAATTGACTGATGAAAATGGCTTCAAAAACTCACTTTACCATGAAGATAAACTTGAGCATGACAAATACTCTCAATTCCATATTTTCCTGATACTTACTGACAGTACACCAATATTGTTACTTCACAGCTGTATTACATTAGTTAATACACATACACTCACTGATGATATGGATAATCAGGTAGGTGTTAGTGGTTTTACTTTTACACTGTTATTCTTAACGGTATATTCTTTCATGCAAAAAAGTAATAAAAAATATTCTTAACATGTTGATTTGTGGGTTTTTTAACTTGTCCTGTCCAGCAGTCTGTTACACATTATGAAGAGCTGGATGTTGAGATTATTATTGAAACTATTGGTTTGTTGTTCTTACCATCATTTTAACTTCTGTAACGAACTTGCTGAATGAAGGCTCATAGAAGCTCTTAATGAAGGGCTTTTGCTCTAAAAAGCTTCAAATTAAGTGAACCTCGACCTGCTCTGCTTCTATGAATGACCCCAAACAATTTAAGTGGACCAAATTGACATTTACAGCTGAAATGAATGTTCCTGAATTCCTCTTCATTAAACTGTCTGTGCATCTTTATATCAGCAACATCCCAAATCATAATAATCTGTTGCACTGTGGCACATTTCATCCTTATAGTGACAAGAACGTCTCGGGTTACGTATGTAACCCTGGTTCACCGAGAAGGGGAACGAGAGACTGCGTCGGTTACGACACTATGGGAACGCCTCTAGGCGAAGCAGGTCTGAACGTGAATGAAATCACTCCAATCCTATTGGCCTGTTGCTAGAACGGTAAGGTGTGACGGAATAACCGGAGGAGTATAAAGCACACCTGTACACACTCATCATTAGCTTAAACTATGAAGCAGGCGCTTCAGGCGGGGAGAGAGGTGCGGCGGGCCGACGCAGTCTCTCGTTCCCCTTCTCGGGGAACCAGGGTTACATACGTAACCCGAGACGTTCCCCTTCGAGGGAACTCGAACTGCGTCGGTTACGACACTATGGGAACGAGATACCCACTAAACCGTGCCGAAAACCCCGCCTGCCCCTGTGTGCAATAAAGTGGCACTACTAAGAGGAGAGCGCACGAGTGCCAGGTGCCGAAGGAAGGTCAAGACTGTAAAACCGAATGAATGTGTGCGGAGTGGCACAGCCAGCCGCTAAACAACATCCTGCAAGAGGCCCCGGAAAGGAGGGCTCGAGAGGCCGCCTTGCCTCTGGTAGAATGAGCCCTCACAGCCACAGGTGAAGGCAAACCGCGCACCTGATAGGCCAGGGAAATAGTCTGAACAATCCAGTTGCTAATAGTATGTTTGGATGCAGGGAGCCCGGCCCTGGGAGACCCAAAACACACTAGCAGCTGGTCAGCCTTCCTCCAACGGGAGGACCTCAGAGTGTAAATACTCAGTGCTCTGACAGGGCAGAGCAGATGAAGTCTCCCGTCCTCCGCCGTCACATGAGGTGGAGGATGAAATGCCTGCAGCACTGTGGACCCTGCCGCACAAGAAGGCACTTTAGGGATGTATCCTGAATGAGGGTGCAGGATAGCCCTAATATTCCCCGGGGCAAACTCCAGGCTTTGCGGGGAAACCGAAAGCGCTTGGAGCTCCCCCACCCTCCTCAGAGAGGTGATAGCAAGGAGAAAGGCCATCTTGAGGGTCAAGTGCTTAGCCTCAGCTGACTCCAGGGGTTTGAAGGGGGCCTCAGCCAACGCCCCAAGAACGACTGCCAGATCCCAAGTGGGAACCTTGGACCGAGTCGCAGGTCTCATCCTCCGGGCACCACGGAGGAAAAGTACAACCAAGGGAAGTTTCCCCAAGAACCCCTCCCTCAGGGGGTGTGGAAAGATGAAATAGCTGCCACGTACGCCTTGAGGGTGGAAGGGGAAAGACCAGCAGAGAACCGGTCCTGAAGGAACTCAAGTACCTGAACCACCGGGCAGGTAACAGGGTCCACCGACCGCTCCCTACACCAAGTGGAGAAAACACTCCACTTCAGGCCGTACATCCTCCGTGTGGACGGGGCCCTGGAGCTCAGGAGGGTCTCGACTGCTCCGGCTGTTAGACCCGCCTCTAGGTACTGTGCCCCCTCAGGGGCCAGACCCACAGTCGCCATATGGCGGGGCAAGGGTGAAGAACCCGGCCCTGCGCCTGGGACAGCAGGTCTCTCCTCAGAGGGACCCGCCACGGCGGGCCGTCCAGGAGCGACATGATGTCCGAGAACCACACCCGGGTTGGCCAGAACGGGGCTACGAGCAGTAGGCCGACATAGTCCTGGCGGACCCGCTCCAGAACCCCGGGAGCAGAGCGACTGGGGAAAAAGCGTACAGACGTAGCCTCGGCCACGAATGTACCATGGCGTCCAGACCCAACGGGGCTGGAGGAACGAGAGAAACCATAGCGGGCAGTGCGTAGTCTCTTGAGACGCAAACAGATCCACGTCTATGGGGCCGAACTCTTCGCACAAGAGCTCCACCACTTCGGGGTGAAGTCTCCATTCCCCGGGCCTCAGCCCCTGCCTCAACAGCAGGTCTGCTCCCTGATTCTGTGTCCCCAGGAAATACATCGCCCTGAGCGATAGTAACCTCTGCTGGGACCACAGGAGGATCTGACGTGCCAGTCTGTACAGAGGGCGCGAGCGCAGACCGCCCTGGTGATTCAGATAGGCCACCACCGCTGTGTTGCTCTCCTCAGAACGAACCAGGACGTGGTGGCCTTGGAGATCGGGCAGGAAACTCCTTAGAGCCTGGAACACCGCCAACATCTCGAGACAGTTGATATGCCACTCGGATCGATGCACCTGCCAGGATCCCCTTGCAAAGCGGCCGTCCATGACCGCGCCCCAGCCCGTGAGGGAGGCGTCTGTCGAAATAACCAGCCGGCGACAAGACCCTCCCAGCACGGGCCCCTGGGACAGGAACCAAGTTTCCTTCCAAACTGATAGGGAACGAAGACACTTGCGCGTAACCCAAACCAGACGGAGAGGATTCCCCTCGGGGAAAAACCCTTGTTCCTTAGCCACCACTGCAGGGGTCTCATGTGCAGCAGTCCAGATGGTATTACGCTGGACGCAGCCGCCAGGAGACCCAACACTCGCTGAAAGTGTTTCATAGTGATGGCGTGGCCTAACTTCACCCCTTTCACGGCAGCCAATATGGTGTCGACACGTGCCGGAGACAATTGTGCCCGCATCGTTGTCGAATCCCATGCAACCCCTAGGAACGTAGCCTGTTGGGTGGGCGCCAGCACGCTCTTCTTTGCGTTGAGCCTCAGCCCTAAACGCCGCAGACGAGCCAGAACGACATCTCAATGCCGAACCGCCAACTCTCGAGACTGGGCTAGGATGAGCCAGTCGTCGATGAAGTTGAAATCCGGATGCCCCGGAGCCTCCGCGGGGCCAGTGCTGCATCCATACACTTGGTGAATGTGCTAGGGGAAGTGCCAGGCCGAATGGAAGAACCCGATACTGGTAAGCCACACCCCCGAAGGCAAACCTCAGGAACTTCCTGTAGACCTGGAAATAGGCGTCCTTTAGATCTATCGTGACGAACCAATCCTCAGATTGGATGTGCGTCACGGTGGCGGGGATGATGAGCATCTTTAACCTGAATCTCCTCAGAGACCGGTTAGAACCCGCAGATCCAAAATAGGGCACGCAGCCCTCCGTCCTTCTTGGGGACTATGAAGTCTCTGTCTGGGGGGGAGACATGTTCCACGGCCCCTTTCCTCAGCAGAGTACAAACTTCCTGTCCCAACACCGGACCTTGCTCCGGGCGGACCACAGTCCAAACCACCCCCTCTCTTCTGTTGAATTTGGAGGACGGGCTTTGAACTGTAGTCGATACCCATCTATGGCAGTGCGCAGGACCCGCGGAGAAATGTTCGTCAGGCTCCGCCAAGCGTCTGCAAAGTCTGCCAATGGAACCAGCCCCTCGGGGCTGGTGGTCGGTGTCTCGTGTGATCTTCTGGTGGACCCCTGAAGCCCCAGAATGGCAGGGGGGAGCCGCCGAAGATCCACGGTGAGTGAGTCGGGATGCCGTCCGTCTGCAGACCCTCGGGGCAGGCAGTACGGTGCGGACTCGATGGTGGCAGGTGCGTCCTGAACGTGTAAACGGCGGGATAACATCACCTGTTGCCACGGCGGAGGGGACCTCGGTCGGCCTCCGGGGGGGGTGGGGGGGGTGCGGGAGGGGAGAAAGACTCCCCTACCCCGGTCTTCCCTGAGCTCCGTCGGGACTGGATGACGGTCCTCAGATCGCGTCTCTCAGACGGCTGAGGGTGAGAGCGCCGTCTCGCTGCCCCAGCTCCTCGGGGGGCCCCGAGAAGCGACACTCTGCTTCCCTCCTCTCCGTAGGAGCTCGTAGAGGGAAGGGACCTACGCCTGGCAGCCTCAGCTGCCTTGGGTCCAGACCGGCGAGGGAGGTACTGGCGGAACGCTTCGCACTGCGTCTAACGCTTCGTGGTTCTGCGAAGCTCCGCCAGATCTTCCTCGGAGGGACCCCCCTCTGAACCATCTCCTGTAGCAGGTTGGCTTGGTAGGCTTGAAGCACCGTGGTGTGCAAGCTCGCACCTGCCTGGCCCGCTGCCATGTACGCCTTCCCCACAAGCGTGGATGTGGTGCGACATGGTTTGGATGGTAACGCCGGCTTCTCCAGGGAGGACGCAAGTCGAGGGGAGAGATAGCTCGCAAGCTCATCCTCCACCCGAGGCATCCTCCCATAACCACGGTCCCTAACCCCCATCACATTACTGTAGTTCAGTGATCGGGGTGTGGAAAGCCATGTAGAGAAGGGTCTGCCCCATGATTTACTCAGTTCATCATGTAAATCAGGAAAGAATGGCAGAGACCGGCGTGGAGGTGGCGTGTGGTGCTTAAGAAACCTTTCATCAAGCTACCACTAGCCTGTGGTGTCTGCTCCTCCCGTGGCCAGTTGATGTTGAGCTTAGCCATGGCTCTAGTCACCACCTCCAGCAGCACGTCATAGTCGGGCGCGGCCAGATGACGCCGCCCCGACACCCGGAAGTCATCGTCCACTGCGCTGAGCACGTCCGCCTCCTCGGAGTCGGATTGCTGCAGCGTCTCCGGATCCAAAACCGCGAGCGGGAGAAGCCGAGAACGGGCTCCCGAACGAGGAAAGGAAGCGTCGGAGCCAGCGGATGAAGGTCGGGAAAAAGCCTCAGCCGTCCCGAAATCCTCCGACAGATCACGCTGTGAACCCATGAGTGAAGCCGCCAGGCCGCCTCAGCGGCCGCAGGGCCCGCGCCACGGGGAAAACACATCCGGCCATCCTCGGAAAAGAGAGCAATGCTGTACCTCAGTACCCGCACGGAAAGGGCTTCGCAACGGGCGCAGGCAGCCCCCTCGAGAGCTGCCCGTGCGTGCTCCATCCCCAAACATGAGACACACATCTCATGAGAATCTCCATCCGTGATGTACCGAGGGCAAGAAAAAACACACCTTCTGTACATCTGGTTGCCGGACATGCTGGTAGACTTCTTCTTCAGGTAAGACACACTGCTTGTAGGACTGGAGCTTTCTTCAAACAACATACAGAGCGCCTGCTGAATAAAAAAAAGCTAATGATGAGTGTGTACAGGTGTGCTTTATACTCCTCCGGTTATTCCGTCACACCTTACCGTTCTAGCAACAGGCCAATAGGATTGGAGTGATTTCATTCACGTTCAGACCTGCTTCGCCTAGAGGCGTTCCCATAGTGTCGTAACCGACGCAGTTCGAGTTCCCTCGAAGGGGAACTGACAGTGTGAGCAATAAGCCAAGACAAGATTTTATTTGCCTGGTAAATAAAATAATATTATGGAAAATAAGCAGAAAAGCTGAAATGCACACAGAAGCTCCTCATGAGTCAATAAGTTATTTCGTAGGGATAATTTCAAAATAACAGTTTCCATAAAAACTTTATTCCTCACATTCCTGACATAACTAACTAATATAACAAACTCTGCAGGAAATAATAAGCTTACATAATTTAATCATGTCAAACATCACCTGTGTATCGGCTGACAGGTCATCATGATTCAGTTCAACCTGCTAACACCACCATGTTGTCCTACTTTGTCTGAAGTCTGAAATCTGAAGTCGGCCTGTTTATTGGATGCAGGAGGCTCTAACCTGACTGGACTTCACACCATGTCTTCCTGCTGCTCTGTGTCTTCTGTCTGTGCTGCAGTGACGCCCTTCAAGTCTGAGACGTTCTCATACGCAGGATCAGAGTCTAACTGATGGGAGAGACGACAAAATGAAGCTCAATGAACCTCTTTCATTAAACCTGCATATAATTAGATTCTATCCAAAATGTATTTAATCACGTTTACAAGTAAATTATTTGCTGAAATAGTGTTATGACAAAATGCCTTACTGGTTTCTACTCAGCAAGTTGCATTTTTAACCTTAATCTCCCCACTTTTCATCATATGGTGGATTAAGATGTCTGATGTGTACATGTGTAAGTGAAGTGAAAAACGTACCTGCCACAACAGTCAGATGTAAAGTGAAGTTAAGACGTCCTCTTTTGTTCTGGGCTTCACACTAATATTTGTGTTCAGGTCTGATGTCAGTGATGGTGAAGTTCTGTCCTGACAGAGTTATGACGTCCTCGTGTAGATTTTACAATTTGCAACACAAATTTAACTTTTTGTATTTACTACATCAGAGGACTGTGGCTGTTGGTTTAGTTCACATGCAGTTCTTCTATTGACTGTGACAGACTGAAATTGTCCGCTGCACACAGATGTTGTCACTTTGTTAAGCTTCTCCTGCTGGACTGAAACTCCAGCATGTTAGTGTCCAGTCCATTGTGCGCCTGCCTGTTTTGCTTGTAACCTCTTAAAATGAAGCAATATGTACTCCCATTTTGTGGCCTCAGTGTAGATATGACTTGTGAGCATTTCATGTTTTTATTTTAGGCAAAACAAAACATTACAGAACAAAGGAGATGGACCACAATAACAAGGAATTAAAAAGGAAGCAAGACAGACAACTGTAATGAGATGTAATATAATGGAGCGGAAATAACCGGAAATAATCACCGAAATTAAAAACTGTAATAATGGAACTGGTAAAAAAAGAGGACAGTAACAATGTGGTGAAAATAAACTGTTTACACAGATAAGAGAGACGTGCACATTATGGGATCTAAAATATGGCTCTTGACTACAATCTAGTGACAACAGAAGGAAATTACAACTAGATTACCTAAATCATGTTCCTCTCTCCTCTTTCTCTTTCTCCCAATGAGCTTTTAAATAGCAACTTTTATACTACAACTAAACAAAACAAATATTAATTACAGGCTTACCTCCTATTAGATATCTGATGCAGTACTACAGAGATAAAGTATGTCTGAAGCTATACTGTAGAAGAATTAGGAAAATGTTTGCTAGGTCTAAATTAATCTTTAATAAGGTTAAAATGTATCCTGCAGAGTTTTTTTTTATCACTAGCATTATGGAGACATGGTTTTACAAGTGGGTTCTAGTTTTGTTTAGCAGGTATAATGTTTATCTTATTCACCATGTTAGTTGTGTTAGTTTCTAACATTTGTTAATTGGCACTAAACAGACAGTACAGCTGAGGATGCTGGGAATTAGTTTTTCAGGTATTTGGTCATAAACCAAAGAAGCAAATAACACATTTCATGACAATCCATCCAATAGTTGTCAAGACATGTCACAAAAAACTAAAATGACACCCTGGTTCTGGTGCAGGGTTAAAGTCGGGATCCCCAAAGTCAGTAGGATGCATCCTCTGGGAACCATAAATGTCAGTAAAAACTAGTTGTTGAACTATTTCAGTCTGGACTCTGCAAGTGGTAGACCAACTGACTGCAAAACTAATTAACCAACCACAGACTTACTTTGCCATCCCTAGAGCCTAGCACATTTAAAAATGACAGAAAGCACAGATTAGACGTTCCGGTTGCGTTCAGCACTTTTGTTGACTGTACTGTACAATGCAGCTGGATCCTCCACAGTTTCCTGACTTCTGGTCCTGAGAAAAAAAGATAAAGATATAGTATTAACTCAAACTGCTGTGAAAATATTGTGAGCCAGGTTCAGGTGTGATGAAGACGTTTCAAGAGACTGATGAAGGCTTACACAGCATGGTTTAATGAGGAGATGCAGTGCCGGCACACAACATGTGAACACATGAAATGCCAACACCAAATCTGAAGGCTACTTCCTGTCTGATATTTATCCTTCCTAGGCCTAAACAGATTCACTAAGTGTCCAAATAAGTGTCCTTTTCTACATAGCCAGTCAGTCTGTAATGAGACAACATAAAGATAATCTTGACCTTGGGTTACCTAACAGATGTATAACAGTGCATCCTTATCAACTCAGCTGCATCAGTCAGCCGACAAGCAGGCAGAGAGGAGAGACAGAGTCTGGCCTACAGTTTTGGAGAGGCCCTGGCTGTCACCTTTGGCTTCCTTTAGCTCAGTAATTGACCCTATCATGACCTGCGGAAACCTGGGTCATAGTACCCTTAAATTCCTTCACAAATACAAACAGTGATAGTGAAAATGTAAAGAAAACAAGCAAATGCAACAGGAATGAAAGTGTTAAAATGAAATACTTGATCATCAGCTCCATTAACTGCATGCCATGTTGAGGTTTTAGTGAGGATAATGTTCCTGTGAGAGGAGCTGCTCACCTTGGGGCAGTACTGGCACTGTTAAATTGGACAGCAGCGTACTCAACAACTTCCTCCTCCTCCTCTTCCTTGTGTCTTCGGGGGACAGCTGGTATGATGTTGGAGTAGACAGCAACTGTCTGGTTATTGGAGAAGTGGAAACTGGCATAATGAAGGTCATCCTGTTCCCTGTCGTCTGGTCTATCTCCAGGCTCAGATGATTGCTTGGAGGATCTCTTTTTCCTGGTTAGAATGAATTAAAAACCAAGGAAATAATAATTCATCTGCCAACCTGGCTGCTAACAAGACTCTGGTATTCAATGTAAAATGCATCAGTAAAACAAATCTACTCACCCTATCAGTAGGAGGACAGAGAGCCATATGATAGCCAGGAAAACAGCAGATGTTGTTCCAAAGACTGCTGATTTCCATACTCCTGGGAACACTGGAATAAAACAAAATGACTCATTTGAGTGTGTTCAGATGTTTGGCCACATAGAGTGATATAACAAAAATATTTTTCTTTGCACATGTATTATGTATGTTCTTTTGAAAGATCTTTTGCCATCTTAAAAGACACATTACATTACACAATGTCCTCCTGTATCCCCAAGCTCCCCTGGCCAGCAGGAAGACTTAACCCCTTTACTGTCTCCCTGGTCTGTCCTATGACCTTCTCTCAGTCACATGTGCATGGCTAAATCTGGACACCCTGGCATCATCTCAAATCTCTCCTCTAAATGAAAATCTGCCTCATTTTGACAGCTTGAATCAATGACTTTAGCTTTCCTCATTTTGTGAGCAGAACAACAACTAGTGCACATTTTAGACAGAGAGGATGGTCGGTTTGAAAGAGGTGTGAAGATATTCATTTACACCCGGGTTGAGAAACCGTCGCTTAACAGTGGAGGGGGTCTGCGACACCACTTGTCCCCACTTACAATGCTGTTCTTTCATCCCTTCCCAGGAAACTTAACAAACGTTCACTTTTGGCCTCAGGTGAGGATGCCAACGATGGTCATTCAGACTTGGCCTCAGGTCGCTCTAATGACCATAATGACTGTTATTACAAATGCCAGGAGCACTAAGAACCAGCAGTATCGATCATCTTGGCAAACGACCCCACAGAGGTTAAACAGCTGAGTTTCCCTAACTTCTAGTATCTTCAACTAAATCAAGTTGCCCTTGATTTTAACCTTAATCTTCCCACATTTCATCATATGGTGGATTAAGATGTTTACATGTGTACATGTGTAAGTGAACTGAAAAATGTACCTGCCACAACAATCAGATGTAAGGTGGACGTCCTCTTCTGTTCTGGGCTTCACAGTAATAATTCCCACTGTGTTCATCTCTGTAGTCAGTGATGGTGAAGTTCTGTCCTGATGCTTTTGGTGAGTCTTCATTCTCCTTGTACCAGGTGTATTTAGCTGCTGGGTTAGCATCACTGCTGCAGGTCAGAGTCACTGAACTGCCCTCCACTATCTCAGCAGAGGGACTCACTGACACAGAGGGAAGCTTTGGAGCATCTGTATTACATGAATATAGATTATCATAAGTTGCGTGCATATTTGGCAGGATGTAGAAAGTTGATCGTGGTCTAAATGTACTGAAGCTGCTCAGTGAATTACAGCAGAAAACCAGAGATCCAGAGATTTAGTTTTGCACTTCCACAAAGTTGGGGGACTCACGAGAAACAGATTTAAATAATTTATCAAACTGAAGCAGTAGAGGATGAAATATCCTGACCTGTAGTCCATAATATGGGTCAAACTCCCCAAAACACTGAATGTCCACTTTTTTCAAAGAAAGCCCAGTTTGTACTGCAGCCTTCTTATTGAAAATTCTTGTTGAAAAGTCTAAAGCCCAAGCTGAAAAATCAAAGTATGTGACATATACTTCTCAAAAACATTAAGGGAACACTTAAATCAAACATCAGATCTTGAAGTTCTAAATATTTACTGTACACTGTATAATTCGTTGAGAACAAAATTATTTAACGGTCAGTGGAAACCAAAATCACCTACTGAATGAGGACTGGACACATTGAAAAGTTAAAAGTAAAAAAATTTAACTGTTAAACTGCAACTCATGATGTGACTCAGTAGTATGTATGGCCCAAGGGGCTGTATGCACTCCTGACAACGTCTCAGCAGTGCTCCTCCTGGTCCTCCTCGCACAAAGAAGCAGTTCTGGCCCTGCTGCCGGGTTGATGTCCCATCTACGGTGTCCAGCTCTCCTCGTGCAATTATCGGTCTCCTTGTATCTCCTCCATTCTTTTAAACCTGTGCTGGGAGACGCAGCAAACCTTCTTGCTGTGGCACATATGGATGTGCCACCCTGGAGGAGCTGGACTACCTGTGCAACCTGAATGGGCTGCAGATATTGCATCATGCAACCAGTGGTGATGAGGACGCTAACAAAATGCAAAACTAAAGAACAATCAGTCAGGAAGGGTAAGGAGAGAACAACTGTCTGCGGCCACCACGTGCAAAACCACTCATTTTTTGGGGCGTTGTCTTGCTGTTGCCGCTCCAAAAACAGGTGATTCACAATTACTTATTCTTCCTAACTGGACAGATTGATATCCCAGAAGTTCACTTGACATGATGTTATACTGTGATGATATTTTAGAGTGTATTTAATCTCTCAATAGCATTAAACCTGTGTTTCACTCACATTTCACATTAATGATGTATTCAGATGTCCTCCTCCCCAGCTGGTTCTCAGCTGCACAGTAATACTCTCCAGAGTCAGAGGACTGGATGGAGCTGAAGACAAGCTGTGGTTCTTTACTGAGATCTTCATGGTCTGGATTTTTAGTCCTCTTGTACCAGATATAGTTAGCTGCTGGCTTAGCATCACAGCTACAAGTCAGATTTACTGAACTGCCCTCCACTAAATCACCAGAGGGACTCGCTGACACGGAGGGAAACTTTGGAGCATCTGCAGGAGATATTAACATACATTAACTTTAAAATGTTTTTGTTAAACAGTCTTTTGTTGTTGATAGTTCAATCCTAAAGAGAATCATTTATTCAGGAAGAAATTAAAGAAAGAAAAACAGATTACATTTCCATTTTTTTTAGATGTTTGATTATTGCTGCTGTCCAGAGTTGCTGTGGTCACAAAAATTCTGAAGACTTTGTGTTTCTTCTGGTGTTTCCTGAACCAATTACACACCTTTATAGTAAAAGCTGATTTCCTTTTTTTCTTTTATATTTACTAATTATTTGCTAATAATTATTTTGGGGGGAAAGTATCCCTCATTCAAATTGTTGTGGAACTAGTGCTTAAAAATTAAAACAAAAAGCTTGAGTGAACTAAACTGCACAAACACACACACAATTACTGTCACCCATTAAAGACACATATATTCATGATACAGCATTAGTTACACTACTCCACCAGATGGTGTCATGTCAGTGGAAGACTGGATGTAAACTCACACACTGAAGGAGAGCGGGACTTCTCATATCCTCGTACAGCACAGGAAAAGCTGCCTGCAGGATCAAAGGGACCTGAATATGTAGATGTTTCTTCCTGAATTTTCTGTCCGTTCTTGTACCAGATGTAGGAAGGATGGCCAGGTAGACGACAGCTGCTGTGACACTTCAGCTCTGCCCAGGGAGAATACTTTGATCTGCTCACCTTCACCTGCAGATCTGAATACATGAATAACAGAAATCTTCATTTCTAACTGTCAACACATACAAGCACACAGATGCAAGTAACCTTCATAAGATGTTGAACACTTGAAACTAAACTGATAAATATTCAGATGAAAATGTTACCTGTGACAAAACTTCATTTAGTAACTGAACCTTTGAGCCTAGATTTTCTTCATGAAACATTTACAGCACTGATTGCTTGATATTGATACTTTGG
>NW_024040040.1:66959561-66974561 GCF_014851395.1 Micropterus salmoides | reverse complement strand
TGTTTTTGGTATTGTTTCTGTGATATCTTATTAAATTATCGGTTGTAATAGCTCAAATGTCCTGCTTGTGTGTGTGTGTGTGTGTTTCAGAATCCAGACGGTGTGGTGGTTAAACAAATCTCCACGAGCAGAGCCGTTGGTGGAGTCTTTGCAGACACTTTTCCTCTCTCTGAAATTGTCAAGTAAGATCAACTTGTTTCACTCATCTTTCAACTCCTTCCGCTGCCAAGAGATTTAAAGGTGTAGACATTATTTTTCAAGGCTAGCCTGCTTCACATTCATACAATACAATGTAAATCTTCAAGAAATTGTATATTCTTGACGGTTGGGCATCTCAGCATAATATGTTGAGGAGGGAAAGTGTTATTCCGTCCTAGAAATTGGAATCAGCAACTCACTGGTCATTAACACGTTTATGCTCCTTCACCCCAGTTTAAGCAGCATTTCTCGTCTTGTCTGTTGATCCACCACTTTGGTTCATACTCGCGTATCTCCAAAAGTGTTTTTTGAACAGACATTCATGGTCACCAAAGGATGAATTTAACTGACTCTTATAGATAGTCATTCAGTTTGGTATACACATTCATGTCCCGCTCAGGAGAAATTGTAATAATCAGGTCAAAATCCGGTGTATTTAGCAAATGTTAGCATGCTAAGATGCTACACTAAGATGACAGCTGTAGGCAGTAGAGTAGTCCTGTTAAATTATATACGCATGTAGCACCTCAAACCCATCAGTTCCTCTGTTTCCTCTGTTTTATGTCCTATCTCTGATATGTCTGTGGCAGTGAAGGAACATGGATAGTGACGGCAAAGTTTGACCACTGGCAGCAGAACACATTCACCTCTCAGTTCCAGGTGAAGAAATATGGTAAGTTAAACCCTGCCTACTTTTGCTTTTAACATCAGTAGCGGCTTTTCAGTCACACTAGAAATTATTTTCTCGGGTATGCATTACATAATTGGAGTTTCTCCAATTGTGGCATACAGACATGCTATATTTATATGGCATCTTGTGTTTCAGTGCTTCCGGCCTTCAATGTCACCTTGACACCCAGGAAGTCCTTCCTCAGCCTGGATGACAGTGAATTGGTAGTAGATATCTCGGCCAGGTTGGTCTAACACACGCACACACATGCTTGTTATGGCACTGCAATTCATGATGCATCTTTTAGCCATATTCATTTACCAGCTCCCTAAAGTGAACGTAACCCACACTACTACCGATTGACCTTCAACTGTTACTTCTGTTGACAATTACTGCCATACCCTAAGTCTTACTAACTCCTGCACTTAGTTTAACCTTAATCCTAACCTTAACTCTAAAACCATGTCCCAACACTAAACTAACCTCTGAGGAAGTCAGGAGGTGCAAACATTTTCTTACGAGGTCATTTAATCCTCATACTGAAACCACAAGAACATACATATGAACACGGTATGTGATTTCATGAGGATTTTCCTCCAGAAGGGTACATAAGAAAAGAATGAATGAAACCTGCTCACTGTTGGCTTAACCATTTTGTTTCAGGTACCTGTATGGGGAGCCAGTCCAGGGGACGGCCTACGTGGTGTTTGGAGTGAAGATCAATCAAGAGATGATAAGGTTGCCTTCAGTGAAGGAGGTGTCAGATGTAAGTCAGTGCTCCATCCCAAAGTTCACCAGTTGTTGTCACTGATTTTGTGGGTTCTGTTATAAAATTTTCCTGCCACATTAGTGAGCTATGTCATAATGTTTCGCAGCTGCTACGAAGTTTTGGTTCTCTTTAGCATTCTCATTGGTTGGTATTCTTTGGCTATGGTTGATGTTAAGAGAACATCACTGTGGTGACTTTGCACTGCACTTTACCAGTGGTACCCAGTGAAATAATGTGGCCTGTGCTGTGAAGTATTTGTCCTTGTAAATTTGAGTTTCCATAAGTGAATAGAGTCCAATATTCACTCTTCTTTTAGCTCTGTTTTGGACTCCACCTATTACCGAGTAAAATATCTGGCTCTGTCTTCATTAGCTATTCACACTGACTTCTATGTTGTCCGTTGGTTCTGGGCAGATTGGCTTTGACCTTGTTTGCTGGAAATGTTTGCCTAACGTTTTATATGGGGAGTTGGTGAGAGCCATGGGATTCAACCATACGGTCCATGTGCAGTTGGAGAACCAAAACAATGAGCTAAAAGAGGCTAAAAGCTGCATAGATTTTGGTGTTAACGCTTCAGCACAAAGTCATTTGGTTTCATATTTAAACATTTCATTCTTGAACTTGGAAATAGTCATGGCTCTTGAAAGAGCTTTCAAACACAACTCAAAGCCTTTCTCAATGGATGAAGTTAGCTTAGCATAACTGTATGAGTATCAGTTGCCTCACTGAGCAAACTCTGCCTATCAAGACTGTGCTGTGCTGTTCCAGAAAGCTCAAAAAAACTCCTGTATGTGGACCTTGAGCCAAGATTTAATATTTTGTCAGAAAAATAAATAAACAAATAAGTATTGGTTGTTACTTAGAGCAGAATAGCCTTTATTTCTGTCAGATGTTTTATAAAATGGCTCTCTGTTTTCTTGTTCTCCTGAAGCTGGATAGAGGAGTTGTCAGACTGAGCATGGAGGAGATCAAAAGAGCTTACCCTAACATTAGATCTTTGGTGGGCAACTCTGTGTATGTCAAGGCATCTGTGCTCACCAAGTCAGGTAAGCACAAGTCCGCGGGTATACAGGAAAAACAACAGAAAGTCAACCAGTCAGTAGTAATTTGTCTAAAATCTTACATACAAATTGTCAAACATGGGTGAAATGATTTACTTTACTTTAAAGAGTATGATTATCTTTCATGTACTCACAGGAATCAGAATTTTCTGTCACTGTGGTACTATTATCAATAGTCGTTCTACAAGACTCCAAATAAATAATAAATAATCATAAAATTTACATTCGAAACAACTGATTTCCCTTTCATTTGGTTTATAAACATCTTTCACCACAAGATCTAAGATTCAACCTCTTAAGTTTTTGGTGAAATACAATGAGTACATTTGTTAAGTCATTTTAACATAACATGGTGCAATTTTTTCAGTTAAGTCATTGTAACAGTCACTTAGTCCTGTTATATAGTTCATTTCACTGTTTTCACATTAGGCAAAAAAAAAATCCATCCCATGATCAAAAGTGTGATGAAAGAGGACATCTTCTCCACTCTTTCATGCAACAAACTAACATTTACAGTATTTTATTTCAACATATATGTTTTGTGTAATCAAATGCAACATATATTATACCAATAATTATGAAAGGTAATCTTGTAGTGCATTTTACAGTATTGTATTGTACATACTGTAATCGCTGCAGTGTTCCTTTGTGACTTTGTTAGAGCACTAAGCTACCAACTCTAAGGTTGTGGGTTTGAATCCCACTAAGGTCGTATAAAAATTTCACCCCTTAGAGTGGTGATTCTTAAGTTTTGAATCTGAACATATCAGGCAAAATAAGCAATATATACATGTATATGAAGTAAATGTTTCAGCAATGATGAATTAGGAACAATTAGCATAGTGATAGTAAAATGTATTTTAACAATAGAGACAATGTACTTTGTTTGAACATAATGTATTTTTAGTGTATAATGTATCTTTCTAGATGTTTTTTGTACTTAGTCAATATCACATGTATTTATGGTTATTGAAAAAGGTCGTTTTTGATGATCTGTTGTGTTTTTGTACTAAGAGTGGTGAAATATTACCATATACTTGTATGAATAGTATCACAGTGACAGAAAACAAGTGTAAACAAACTGTGATGTGGGCTGTGTGGAGTGCCGCTGCATGTGATCATATCTTTTGAGGCTAAGTTTAATGTGTTTGATCGGTTCCTTGTTCCACCGCCTAGTAAGACCAAAACTTCAAAATGTCGTAATCAGTTTATCTTATCCTCTGTACTGGACAGATCGATAGTGAAATCTGAACAATTCCACTTTTGAAATGTGGCCCGGGGTCAGATGTCTATTAACGTAACCTTTAGCCCTCTGCATAAACTCAAGTTATCAAAATCTTTGACTCTCCCCTGTTGCGCAGCTTTTAGGAAATGCGGGTCACGTTGCTACTGTTTTCTCCTGTACAGGCAGTGATCTGGTTGAAGCAGAGAAGACTGGCATTAAAATCGTCGAGTCGCTTTATGTGGTATCCTTCAAAGACATGCCAAAGTATTTCAAGCCAGGCCTACCCTTCGACTTCACAGTAAGCATCTTCCTGTGAACCTTTGTACAGTATAATTAAATGCCACAAGCTGGGTCCTCTGTGTGTTGTGTTCATGTTCTTAAGCTCAGCCACCGTTGAATGAAATGTTGAATGAAAAAGTGTATGAAATCACAGTGAGAAATTTTCCCCAACCTGCCCAGGTCCTGGTGAATCACCATGAGGGTCCCCCGCCCCGTAACGTCCTGGTCAAGTTGAATCTACTGCAGAAGCCTGTGGTCGTCCTCTCTGGCAGCGCAAGAGTCACCATCAACATGCCCAGCGATCAACTCCAACAAATTATCACTGTTAGTATGACTGCATTCTCATTTTACTCACTGCTTCTACCCACATGTAGCTTGGTGAGCATGGATTTTAAAACAGAATGACTGGTGGTGTAAGAATTTAACTTTAAACTATGAATCATCACACCTCATTTGTTGAATATTTACACATGACTGCACTGGTTCTGTTCTTGCTTTATACTTTTTCATCCTTTTATTTAAAATGTTCTGCTGTTTCTGTTGTTGGTTGAATGTTTATCATTTGCATATATACATTTCTAGATGTGTGGTGCATCAATTTAGCGACATTTCCCCAAAGTTCAGCATTAAATTATTTGGCATCTATTTTAATATTTCTTTATTTATTGTACTGTGCTTTGCATTAGAGAGAAAATGATTAGTAGATTCAGTTCAATTGGTTCATCAACAGAAAGTTAGTCAGAAACAATTGCTCAGAATTAGCGGGTTCCAGCATGTGGAGATTGATCGATTGATGTAATGTGAAGATTTTCTTTCTTTCTTTCTTTTTTTTTCTTTATTTGTGAAGTCCTTTCCTATGACACTAAATTGACTTTGCCTGTTTTTCGTTGTTGTGTGGACAAAACAACAGATTTGAAGACATCACTTTGTGATGGGAATTTCTCAATATTTTCTTACCTTCAGTTCAGTTTAGTTCAGTGAGATAAACAACACAAGTACAAAAACAAAACAAAGTATGAAAAATGTGACCAGTACATACAGAACAATAAAAGTCAGACCTCTCAGGTACATAATGGCTTTTAAAAAATGTTCTTATTGAGTTTTCTTTTATTGGTTTCATGTGTTTGTATTGTTTCTTTGTGGGCTTTACGTGATCTACCAACATGGATGTTGGACACAGGACATCTGTCTTTAGAATTATAAGAACAAAGCTTTTTGTTTTGTTTGTTTCCCAGGCTGAGACCGCACAGCCCGACCTGAGACCAGAGCAGCAGGCCAAACAACAGATCACTGTTCATCCGTATGTCACCTTTAACCCGAACCAGCAGAACTACCTTTATATCTCCACAGCGACCAACACGGTGTCTCTAGGAGACACACTGTCCCTGAAGCTGAGCATAAATACTGCAGACCCGACACACAAAGATCTCATTAAACACATCACCTACCTGGTGAGGCCAAAACACCGTGTCAAATTTCTAGGACACTTTAGAAAGTAGGAGAAGAATCAAACAGCAACATAAAATCATAGAAAAAACAGACATAAACAAACAAGATGTAGTTATCTGACTTTCTCTCCAAAACTCTCTCAGGTGCTGAATAAAGGCAAAATCATTGTTGCTGGGCGTGTGGATCGTGGCAGTCAGGTGTTCACCAGCATCGGACTCATAGTCACCCCGGAGATGATGCCGTCATTCCGTTTTGTGGCGTTCTACAGTATTCCCTGGGTGGGGCGCGAGGAGGTGGTGCCGGACTCCATCTGGGTGGATGTGGAAAATTCCTGTGCTGGAGGGGTGAGTGATAAGCTCAGTCTCAGAGGTCACTATTGCCCTATGCTACACACCAATTTCATTCACACTGTGAGGCTTAATGCATAAAGGACTGAAAAGACCAAAACGACAATGATTTTTATATATCTTATTCCTCCTCTGTGCCAAAGGGCTCTATTGAAATGATTAGAAACACATCACTGAGCCATGCTGTTCCTTCACCATGAACGTACACACTAGTTTATTTTGACTCAATCTCATATACACCGACCGTCCTGCTGCCAGAAATACTCACTAAAGCACCAAATGTGGATTAATCTGCTGCAAAAATATATGTAAATTAACTGTTTCCTCCCATTTGCGTAATGTTTAGTAAAAACTACAGTACCCTGTAATGTATGTGATCAGTAGGAATCAATGGTTGGAGAGCCACAGACAGGAAGTCAGAAAGTACTTGGAGATGGATTAACACACTTGTTGGTTGTGGGGTTTGCGTTGACAATAAGAAATTCCTCTTATTCAATTTGTTTTATATTTATATTTAATATTTTATTTTGTTTGATTGTTTGCATCTTCATTTTGAATGTGGCCATTAACTGTCTTTACTCTTTTGTTCATCGTTGTGTTGATGCATTTTTATTCATTCTTTCTTATAGCTGACAGTTGGGCCGGTGGACGGCATAGGTCGAGAATACACGCCTGGGAAGAGTTTTAATTTTAAGGTCAGAGGTGATCCGGGGGCAAAGGTCAGCCTGGTGGTTGTGGACAACGCTGTGTATCTGCTCAACAGGGACAGGCTTACACAGAAAAAGGTGTGTGTGTTTATTGGGGATTGGGAGTGTGTTATAGCATCAATGACAGTAACTTACCATCAAAACTGCAGGCATCATTTAAACAAAGAAAAAATACCCCAGATCTGAACAATGATAAAGCTACATTTTTACCAATCAAACAGAAGAAAGGCACACACATCTAAAAGAGAAGTGGTGCTGAATGATGCTGTTATTCATGGCAACATGTAGAATCTCAACAATGTTTTATGCTTGGATTATGATTTTTTTAATTTATTTATACAGTTAAAGATATGATAGGAGCATAAGCACAAATTCTTTGACACATTTTGTGGACATAAACATGTAAACATCTTAGTTTCTCAATTTGTTTTCAACTTTTTCCAGCTCCACCCTTTTGTTTTGAAAATATGTACAATAATTATAAACGTTTGAAAATACTGTGGTGTCACAAGTCAGCGGGTTATTTGTTGATCTGAGAAGCATTGTTAATGTTTTTGTTCTGTACTGAAACTCCAAAACAGAACTGCAAAAACCTCATGTCACCTTGTCCTCAATGGGGGACCTTTTCCTCAGATTTGGGACGTGGTGGAACAAGGAGACATCGGCTGCACCCGAGGGGGAGGCAGAGATGCTACTGCAGTGTTCTCAGATGCAGGACTGCTCTACTCCTCCAACACCGGGTTTAAAACCCAAACCAGACAAGGTACCTTCGTGCATGGAGCAGCTGTCTGCTCAGTCTTCGTGTTTGTGTTGTGAATTTGAGCTACTGCGAAAATGTTAAAAAACCCACAGATGTGAGCTTCGTTTTTGGTAGTTTTTATTAGATACAAAAAGGTATTGCAGTTGAATAGGGGAGGAGATATAGGAGGTATGCAAAGTCTGCCTTAAAAACATTGGTAGGTAATGAGCTGAATATAAAAGGCTTTAATTACAACCTGTTATTTGTGACCTGTTTTCTTAAAATATGAAAATGGGGGGGGGGGGGTTGAAATATATGTATTAATAGAGTATTTTTTTCCCAGGTTTTCCCCTCTATGTAAAGACAGTGTACTTTTATACATGTAGATAAATGAAAATATACACAATCTAAGTAACTGCTAAATAAGTAGCTGCTCTAAAAATTGCTGTGTCTGCTGTTTGAGTCCATATGTCCCTTTGTAGCAGCTGTGAAGGTCATGTTTGTGCTGTGTGTTTGCTGAAACTGCAGCAATACTGGAGCTGCTAAAGGTGGATTTCTTGTATAGTCTTTAAATAAGTCTCTGGTTGTCTGAAACTATATATATATTACAGTGCTATGTATTGAGCTTGTGCTGCACCATAAGTTGTTATAGGCAGTAACGCGTTATTAACTACTAATGATGATGTTAATGATCAGAAAACTTGATAATATACTTGTTTGTGTCATGGTTTCTGAGTAACTTTTCACTCATTGGTATTGGCATACTTGAGAATGATTTGTACGTCTGAAAAGGTTTAATTCATTTTCACTTACTGTTAGTGAAATACACTATTTTGCCAGTTTTGGGTCACCTGCCTTTACATGCACATGAAGGTTAATGACATGCCGTTCGTAACCTGTAGGGTTTAACATGGAGTTGGCCCACACTTTGCAGCTATAACAGCTTCAAGTCTTCTGGGACAGCTGTCCATAAGGTTTTTAGAGTATGTTCAGGACTTTTTTACCAGAAGGCCTGGCTCACAGCCTCCACCTCTAATCAGGTTGAGGTCAGGACTCAAGTTCTCCACACCAAACTCACTCATCCATGTCTTTATGGACCTTGCTTTGTGCACTGGTGCACAGTCATGTTGGAACAGGAAGAGGCCATCCCCAAACTGTTTCCACAAAGTTGGGAGCATAAAATTGTCCAGAATGTCTGGGTGTCCTGAAGCATTAACGTTCCTTTAACTGAACTAAGGGGCCCAGCCCGACCCCTGAAAAACAAGCCCACACCATGAATTCATTAATTCAGAGAGGTGTCCTAATACTTTTACTGATTATATAAGGGTTCACCTAAAGGATCTGGGGAGTATGGTATTAAATGTCCATCAACTTACAGTCTAGCATAAGCTGTAAGATTTTAAATAAAATGAGTTGTAGTGCTTAAAGAGTCATTTGTACCTCTATCATTATACCCAAATTGACATGTTATGTTGTTGGTCTTACACCTCCTTTGGTTTCCTTTTTAGTTCTTGTTGAACTGCTTTCGGTTCCATCGTTGTTCTGGAAGGCTTTTCCCCATCTAATGCAATCTTTTCTCTCTTAAGCGTGATGTAGTTTTTATTATTATTCCGGTATATCCCAATGGTCCTTTTTGGCACTACAGTGTCAACACAAAAAAGAATGTACCTTGCCGTAATATTGTCAGTATTATTGTCTTGATAGAAAACATCCCAATCTGTGGCCAGATTGACACTTAGTGAACAGCCACTTAGCTTCTCCTTATACTTGTCCTGCCAGACACTGACAGTCTTGCTTCTTTTAAGGGCGGACCTGAAAGTGGGAATCATTTGGATGATGTTATGATAGGAGTTTGAGAGGGGGGGGCCTAATATTAGCAGCATAGGAGTCAGTAAAATTGCCGTAGCATTTGTCCAGTGTCTTATTTGTATCTTATTTGTTTATTAAATCTCTTGACTGTATACATACAAAAGGGGTGAGCCACTGAAACAACATTTAAACTATCATGCGACAGTAAAACTCTCTACTAAAACCCCAAATACTTGTGTGAAAAAACAATGTCTTCTACCACAAATGAAAAATAATAAGTAGACATTACAGCTTTTTTGCAATCAGTTTGAAATTTGAGCTCCGAACACATAGGCAGTGTAATATTTATCAATCCTGTAATAAATACATAATTGCTGAAACTGCATCTTATCCATTACATCCTTGGTATCTATCAGCAGCACTGATTACCCAAAAGCTTTTTTTTTTAATAACTGGTCACATACATACTGTTGGTAAGTTGTTACACAAACTAATGCTACTGATGCAGCGTTGATTTGTACAAAGATTGTACATAATGTTGATAAACAAAATCATGTTTTTATCCTCTCCTCTCTTCAGTCCTGCAGTGTCCAGGCAGTGCCAGAAGGAGGCGCTCTATTGAACAGTTGCAGCGTAAAGTCCAGCTGGGTGAGTATCCTCAGGTCACTGAGTTTTGTTTAGAGGGGAACAGGGAGGGAGAACTACTGGTGATTTGAGCTAAGTGAGGTTCAATTGAGATTGGCTAGTATAAAATGTACACCCAAAATCTACTCTGCTCTACTGTCTGTGTTGTCCTCCCTTGTAACTTCAGTTAGTTCAATAACTAATTGGTCACTTAGGGAAAGAAGAACACCAAAACAAACTGACATTGTAAAATGATGAAGTTGTACAAGCCAATGTGTTAGCAAAAAGTGGCCTTTTTACACATCTCACAGGCATAGAACAACATTTTCACCCCATTGAGGTTGTGTTTCTGTCTACCTGATGAATGCAAGCTCTTTTTTCAGTCTCGTTTAAGCTCTAGATAAAGTCTCCACTAACTCCTGAGGGAAATATCAGACTGTTTAGGGGATTCCACTTTCTTCACCTGCCGCTAACTTTGTCTGGCATTTACTGCAGAGCAAGTAGCTGGGCACTTACTGTAGCGCATATTCACAACAAACGATACGATTAACGTGCTATTAAAACCAAAACAGCTACCCATAAAAGGCATAAAACACTACCAGCAACCAATTTCCCATAAAACACTGTTGTTTCCTTAATTGTTGAAATAAAAGCTGTTGAATACTACAGTACTTGCCAGTACTGATGACTCTCAGCTGGTTCCCTCTCCTCCCCTACTTCTGCCTCCAGAGAGTCATTACAAAGAGAAGCTGGAACGTCGCTGCTGTAGGGACGGCCTCAGGGAGATTCTCATGCCGTACTCCTGTACACGACGCTCCCTCTACATCACAGAGGGCTGGGAGTGCATGCGGGCCTTCCGCTACTGCTGCGCCACTTACAGGAACCAAGTATTTGACACCCAGATTCCCACCACCCCACCACCTATAACCACAGCTCCCCCCACCACCTCCTCTCCAACCTGGCACACTGCAGTACTTGTTGAAAGCTGGGGTAATTACTGTTCCTCTTTATGTTTGATTTTTAGTAAACAAGATATCTTGAACGTTTGCTAATTATCACTAAACGCGAAATATGGCTGAGGCTGAAGGGAATTTCATTATTCATATGTTATAAGATGTCAAGAGTAGACCTGCTAATCATAAATAAAGATTTCCACATAGAACGGCCACGTTTTCATGCACGGCTTGGACGGCCTGGAATGCTTGGACCTGAACTGCACATACAAGGGAGGGAGTTAGTGTACGAAGAAGAGGAGGAGGAGGAGGAAGAGTGGGAGTACCTGGATGAGACTCAAGTGTATCTGCGATCCAAGTTCTACGAGTCTTGGCTGTGGATGGATGTTAAGCTGCCCATCCAGGCAGAGACAGACGGGTGAGTCAAAGATTAGAGTAGAGGTTAAATCAGAGGCAAACAATTTGTTTACAGCATCACTCTTTAGATCTGATTTATATTATATTACATTACATGTTGAAGCACAGAAAAGACAACTAACCCAATGAACATAACTTTTACATTTTTATATTTTTATTGATTAAATGTTGTCTTTCCTTTTCTTAGTCCCATAAAAATAATAATTGAATGCAGTTGAATTTTCAAAGGAGCCAGACAACAGCTGACTCTCAGGACTTAAACCAGTAGAATGCCAAACACATTGTGTACTCAACTTCCCATTTTGAAAATAAAACATATGAAGTCAGCATGAGATGCATCACTCCCCCAAATGTGTGTCTCCTATCTTGTCTGTCTGGTATCTGGATATTTAAACAAACACTGTACAGTGGCACCCCCTTGTGCCTATGGACCAGCAACGGGTCCTCAAAAGTCTTGTCTAAATCCAGCCAATTATATTTGACGTACCATGCCTGTTGGATAAAAAACATGGCTCAGTGAGGACCCAAAGCCTCTCATTATCAATGTCATCATGTGGGGCAAAACTCATAGCACTGTGAATTCCCTGCGTTGCTTCATATTTTGTTTGGTCAGTGATAACAGCTGATAACAGCTGAATGAACAGCTCATGATCAACAATACTGACTCTGTTTCCCTGAATTAAACAAACACTGATGTCCTTTACAACAGTGTGTGTGTGTGTACACATACACTCGTGTCCTTGTTTGCGTTGTGAAATGCAACAGTCAACCCGAACTGCAAAGTTGCTCTTATTTGTTTATCACCAAGTTACTGTGGCTGCTGAAACTGTACACACGATACAAAGAAAAGAACATTTACATTTACAGTGGGTACGGAAAGTATTCAGACCCCTTTAAATTTTTCACTCTTTGTTTCATTGCAGCCATTTTCCAAAAATCAAAAAAGTTCATTTTATTTCTCAGTAATGTACACTCAGCACCCCATCTTGACAGAAAAAAAACAGAAATGTAGAAATTTTTGCAAATTTATTAAAAAAGAAAAACTGAAATATCACATGGTCATAAGTATTCAGACCCTTTGCTCAGTATTTAGTAGAAGCACCCTTTTGATCTAATGCAGCCATGAGTCGTTTTGGGAAAGATGCAACAAGTTTTTCACATTTGGATTTGGGTATCCTCTGCCATTCCTCCTTGCAGATCCTCTCCAGTTCTGTCAGGTTGGATGGTAAACGTTGGTGGACAGCCATTTTCAGGTCTCTCCAGAGATGCTCAATTGGGTTTAAGTCAGGGCTCTGGCTGGGCCATTCAAGAACAGCCACGGAGTTGTTGTGAAGCCACTCCTTCGTTATTTTAGCGGTGCGCTTAGGGTCATTGTCTTGTTGGAAGGTAAACCTTCGGCCCAGTCTGAGGTCCAGAGCACTCTGGAAAAGGTTTTCGTCCAGGATATCCCTGTACTTGGCCGCATTCATCTTTCCCTCGATTGCAACCAGTCGTCCTGTCCCTGCAGCTGAAAAACACCCCCACAGCATGATGCTGCCACCACCATGCTTCACTGTTGAGACTGTATTGGACAGGTGATGAGCAGTGCCTGGTTTTCTCCACACATACCGCTTAGAATTAAGGCCAAAAAGTTCTATCTTGGTCTCATCAGACCAGAGGATCTTATTTATCACCATCTTGGAGTCCTTCAGGTGTTTTTTAGCAAACTCCATGCGGGCTTTCATGTGTCTTGCACTGAGGAGAGGCTTCCGTCGGGCCACTCTGCCATAAAGCCCCGACTGGTGGATTGCTGCAGTGATGGTTGACTTACTACAACTTTCTCCCATCTCCCGACTGCATCTCTGGAGCTCAGCCACAGTGACCTTTGGGTTCTTCTTTACCTCTCTCACCAAGGCTCTTCTCCCCCGATAGCTCAGTTTGGCCGGACGGCCAGCTCTAGGAAGGGTTCTGGTCGTCTCAAACGTCTTCCATTTGAGGATTATGGAGGCCACTGTGCTCTTAGGAACCTTAAGGCAGCAGAAATTTTTTGTAACCTTGGCCAGATCTGTGCCTTGCCACAATTCTGTCTCTGAGCTCTTCAGGCAGTTCCTTTGACCTCATGATTCTCATTTGCTCTGACATGCACTGTGAGCTGTAAGGTCTTATATAGAAAGTGTGTGGCTTTCCTAATCAAGTCCAATCAGTATAATCAAACACAGCTGGACTCAAATGAAGGTGTAGAACCATCTCAAGGATGATCAGAAGAAATAGACAGCACCTGAGTTAAATATGAGTGTCACGGCAAAGGGTCTGAATACTTATGACCATGTGATATTTCAGTTTTTCTTTTTTAATAAATTTGGAAAAATTTCTACATTTCTGTTTTTTTCTGTCAAGATGGGGTGCTGAGTGTACATTACTGAGAAATAAAATGAACTTTTTTGATTTTTGGAAAATGGCTGCAATGAAACAAAGAGTGAAAAATTTAAAGGGGTCTGAATACTTTCCGTACCCACTGTACATTTTCAAATCTTGCTTTATTACAGGAATTGAACATTTATACAGCTACTATATACCATTTTTGTTTCATCTATCAAAAAGAAGCTGTGCTTTTGATCCAGGACCTCCTTGCTGGTAATAATACAGACATGAATCTGATCAACAGGTTGGCGTCTATGAACGTGGCTAATCCCTTACCTGACAGCATCACTGAATGGGGAGTCCTGGCCATTAGTGCATCACCCCATACAGGTAGGCTCAGGCGGAGGGGGAGGTCGTCGATAAGTATTAATAAACTTTAACTGGCTTCATAATTGTGTTACTTAAAGAGGTCATATTATGCTTTGTGGCTTTTTTCTTTGTGCATGTAATAGGTTTGCAAATTGAAAAACTCCACCTCACGGGGAGTCTCCCATCTCCCACAGAAAACACTGCTCAACTGTCTGAAAACAGCATGATTTTAGTCCAACCTTTTTTTCTGTTACTATGTTGCGACCCAATGTAACGCGCGTCACAAGGTCAGCGACTAATCAGGTACGCCCTCAAAAACACTGATGTAAAACACACTGAGCTGCAGCGCCCAGTGACAAGATGTCCACCTGCTGCCACCCCTCATCCCCACTCTCCCTAACGAACGTTAAACAATCAATGAACATAAACTTGTAACTGTGATGTAGTGACAGTACACAGTTAAAACGTTACGTATGAAAGATCAATGTGTTGCAGAGCAATAACTCACCACTCTGAAACTCTTGCTCCAGTGTTGGTTGCTAAGCTGGTTCAGGAACATATACAGCTGAACCGAAGGAGTGTTTACATGCTTGTCAGGACCCGTCCTACTCTGCTTCTGATGCGCTAGTAGTCCTTAATTAGGTTCTGCGCATGTGCAACTCCCAACAAAGATCTTTCAGAAGTGAGATGCATCACTCCGTAGCTAAAACAGAGTGATCAACACACAGGGTGAATCAGAATCAGAAGAATAAGAAGAATCAGAAGGAGCTTTATTGCCAAGTAGTGTTTTACACATACGAGGAATTTGTTGCGGTGATAAGGTGCTACACGTAGACAAACATACAGTCAACATAAATAAATGTAGAAATATATAAATATGGAATAGAAGAACAAAGTTGCAGATATATACATGTGAAAAGAGGAGCTGAAAATGAGCATAATGTGACCACTTAGAAGTGTGAAAGCACAATAAACCTAAATTATACAATTTCCTGAAAAAGCACTCACTTTGCAAAAAAGTTTGAAAACTCAAATCTCTAAACG
>NW_024040040.1:66938061-66959061 GCF_014851395.1 Micropterus salmoides | reverse complement strand
GTTTCCCCACCACCAGTGGTACGATGGTGTAAGGCACCACAACAGAAGAGCCGGCCGACAGCGTCACTTCCTGTGTGTGTCTGTCTTTAAAGGCTATGCTGCACATGCCCTCCGTCTTCATCAACACCACCCTCACCTGAACAGGAACCAGTCACAGCATAATACCAAATGCATTTAATTTCATTTTATTGTATTTCAATGAAAAGAGAATAGACGCTGCATTTTATCTTTAGCTATGCTAGCAGCATGGCTCTGAGAATGGCATCGTTGGTCGTTCTGTCTTTTATCATTTTGGTCAAGTCTAAAATATCTCCACAACTTTTACATGGAAAAAAAACCTTGTGAAGACATTCATGGTGCCCAGAGGATAAATCCTACTGACAGGTCATCCCCTGTTTTTTCCTTTAGCGCCACCATAATGTTGACATTTGTGTTTCTACAACTTTTGGATTGCCATATTTTTGCCAAATTTTGGTACACACACTCACGTTCCCCTTGGAATGAATTGTAATCACTTTGGTGATCCCTTAACTTTTCATCTAGCATCATTCTATCATTCTGTTTAGTGCTATTTAGCAACTGTTAGCATGCAATCATGGTAAACTAAGATGGTGATCATTATACTTGCATTATACTGCTAAACTAGCATGTTAGTAATATCATGAGCATGTTAGCATGCTGAGAACAGACTCAGAGGTGCTAGTATGGCTGCAGACCCCTGTCTTGTTTTAACTTCTGCAGAGAAAGATTTTTGTTTTGTTTTATCTATCAGGCAACTCCGATTGTAGTAAATGCATTTTATATTTACTCAATTCCCCAACTGAAAAGAAAGGAAGTGTCAGTACTTGATTGATTTTCTTACATGCAGTTCGTCGTAGCCGTAGTTGTGGATGACGGCTTTAATCTCGACCTGTTCATTCTTCGCCACTGAATATGGCAGCTTCAGGTCAACAAAGAAACGCTTCCATGCTCTGACATTGTACGGCTCGGCAACACAGAAACCTACAGACATTCAGAAGTACATTGCAGTGATGGGATGTATAAATGTGTATGAGCATTTGTAGTAGGTCCATTATCCTTAGCGTTTAGAGATTTGAGTTTTCAAACTTTTTTGCAAAGTGAGTGCTTTTTCAGGAAATTGTATAATTTAGGTTTATTGTGCTTTCACACTTCTAAGTGGTCACATTATGCTCATTTTCAGCTCCTCTTTTCACATGTATATATCTGCAACTTTGTTCTTCTATTCCATATTTATATATTTCTACATTTATTTATGTTGACTGTATGTTTGTCTACGTGTAGCACCTTATCACCGCAACAAATTCCTCGTATGTGTAAAACACTACTTGGCAATAAAGCTCCTTCTGATTCTTCTTATTCTTCTGATTCTGATTCACCCTGTGTGTTGATCACTCTGTTTTAGCTACGGAGTGATGCATCTCACTTCTGAAAGATCTTTGTTGGGAGTTGCACATGCGCAGAACCTAATTAAGGACTACTAGCGCATCAGAAGCAGAGTAGGACGGGTCCTGACAAGCATGTAAACACTCCTTCGGTTCAGCTGTATATGTTCCTGAACCAGCTTAGCAACCAACACTGGAGCAAGAGTTTCAGAGTGGTGAGTTATTGCTCTGCAACACATTGATCTTTCATACGTAACGTTTTAACTGTGTACTGTCACTACATCACAGTTACAAGTTTATGTTCATTGATTGTTTAACGTTCGTTAGGGAGAGTGGGGATGAGGGGTGGCAGCAGGTGGACATCTTGTCACTGGGCGCTGCAGCTCAGTGTGTTTTTACATCAGTGTTTTTGAGGGCGTACCTGATTAGTCGCTGACCTTGTGACGCGCGTTACATTGGGTCGCAACATAGTAACAGAAAAAAAGGTTGGACTAAAATCATGCTGTTTTCAGACAGTTGAGCAGTGTTTTCTGTGGGAGATGGGAGACTCCCCGTGAGGTGGAGTTTTTCAATTTGCAAACCTATTACATGCACAAAGAAAAAAGCCACAAAGCATAATATGACCTCTTTAAGTAACACAATTATGAAGCCAGTTAAAGTTTATTAATACTTATCGACGACCTCCCCCTCCGCCTGAGCCTACCTGTATGGGGTGATGCACTAATGGCCAGGACTCCCCATTCAGTGATGCTGTCAGGTAAGGGATTAGCCACGTTCATAGACGCCAACCTGTTGATCAGATTCATGTCTGTATTATTACCAGCAAGGAGGTCCTGGATCAAAAGCAAAGCTCTTTTTGATAGATGAAACAAAAATGGTATATAGTAGCTGTATAAATGTTCAATTCCTGTAATAAAGCAAGATTTGAAAATGTAAATGTAAATGTTCTTTTCTTTGTATCGTGTGTACAGTTTCAGCAGCCACAGTAACTTGGTGATAAACAAATAAGAGCAACTTTGCAGTTCGGGTTGACTGTTGCATTTCACAACGCAAACAAGGACACGAGTGTATGTGTACACACACACACACTGTTGTAAAGGACATCAGTGTTTGTTTAATTCAGGGAAACAGAGTCAGTATTGTTGATCATGAGCTGTTCATTCAGCTGTTATCAGCTGTTATCACTGACCAAACAAAATATGAAGCAACGCAGGGAATTCACAGTGCTATGAGTTTTGCCCCACATGATGACATTGATAATGAGAGGCTTTGGGTCCTCACTGAGCCATGTTTTTTATCCAACAGGCATGGTACGTCAAATATAATTGGCTGGATTTAGACAAGACTTTTGAGGACCCCGTTGCTGGTCCATAGGCACAAGGGGGTGCCACTGTACAGTGTTTGTTTAAATATCCAGATACCAGACAGACAAGATAGGAGACACACATTTGGGGGAGTGATGCATCTCATGCTGACTTCATATGTTTTATTTTCAAAATGGGAAGTTGAGTACACAATGTGTTTGGCATTCTACTGGTTTAAGTCCTGAGAGTCAGCTGTTGTCTGGCTCCTTTGAAAATTCAACTGCATTCAATTATTATTTTTATGGGACTAAGAAAAGGAAAGACAACATTTAATCAATAAAAATATATAAAAATGTAAAAGTTATGTTCATTGGGTTAGTTGTCTTTTCTGTGCTTCAACATGTAATGTAATATAATATAAATCAGATCTAAAGAGTGATGCTGTAAACAAATTGTTTGCCTCTGATTTAACCTCTACTCTAATCTTTGACTCACCCGTCTGTCTCTGCCTGGATGGGCAGCTTAACATCCATCCACAGCCAAGACTCGTAGAACTTGGATCGCAGATACACTTGAGTCTCATCCAGGTACTCCCACTCTTCCTCCTCCTCCTCCTCCTCTTCTTCGTACACTAACTCCCTCCCTTGTATGTGCAGTTCAGGTCCAAGCATTCCAGGCCGTCCAAGCCGTGCATGAAAACGTGGCCGTTCTATGTGGAAATCTTTATTTATGATTAGCAGGTCTACTCTTGACATCTTATAACATATGAATAATGAAATTCCCTTCAGCCTCAGCCATATTTCGCGTTTAGTGATAATTAGCAAACGTTCAAGATATCTTGTTTACTAAAATCAAACAGAAATAGGAACAATAATTACCCCAGCTTTCAACAAGTACTGCAGTGTGCCAGGTTGGAGAGGAGGTGGTGGGGGGAGCTGTGGTTATAGGTGGTGGGGTGGTGGGAATCTGGGTGTCAAATACTTGGTTCCTGTAAGTGGCGCAGCAGTAGCGGAAGGCCCGCATGCACTCCCAGCCCTCTGTGATGTAGAGGGAGCGTCGTGTACAGGAGTACGGCATGAGAATCTCCCTGAGGCCGTCCCTACAGCAGCGACGTTCCAGCTTCTCTTTGTAATGACTCTCTGGAGGCAGAAGTAGGGGAGGAGAGGGAACCAGCTGAGAGTCATCAGTACTGGCAAGTACTGTAGTATTCAACAGCTTTTATTTCAACAATTAAGGAAACAACAGTGTTTTATGGGAAATTGGTTGCTGGTAGTGTTTTATGCCTTTTATGGGTAGCTGTTTTGGTTTTAATAGCACGTTAATCGTATCGTTTGTTGTGAATATGCGCTACAGTAAGTGCCCAGCTACTTGCTCTGCAGTAAATGCCAGACAAAGTTAGCGGCAGGTGAAGAAAGTGGAATCCCCTAAACAGTCTGATATTTTAGTTTTATAGATATAGATACTGTAGATAGATAGATATTTTATAGTTAGTGGAGACTTTATCTAGAGCTTAAACGAGACTGAAAAAAGAGCTTGCATTCATCAGGTAGACAGAAACACAACCTCAATGGGGTGAAAATGTTGTTCTATGCCTGTGAGATGTGTAAAAAGGCCACTTTTTGCTAACACATTGGCTTGTACAACTTCATCATTTTACAATGTCAGTTTGTTTTGGTGTTCTTCTTTCCCTAAGTGACCAATTAGTTATTGAACTAACTGAAGTTACAAGGGAGGACAAGCACAGACAGTAGAGCAGAGTAGATTTTGGGTGTACATTTTATACTAGCCAATCTCAATTGAACCTCACTTAGCTCAAATCACCAGTAGTTCTCCCTCCCTGTTCCCCTCTAAACAAAACTCAGTGACCTGAGGATACTCACCCAGCTGGACTTTACGCTGCAACTGTTCAATAGAGCGCCTCCTTCTGGCACTGCCTGGACACTGCAGGACTGAAGAGAGGAGAGGATAAAAACATGATTTTGTTTATCAACATTATGTACAATCTTTGTACAAATCAACGCTGCATCAGTAGCATTAGTTTTGTGTAACAACTTACCAACAGTATGTATGTGACCAGTTATTAAAAAAAAAAGCTTTTGGGTAATCAGTGCTGCTGATAGATACCAAGGATGTAATGGATAAGATGCAGTTTCAGCAATTATGTATTTATTACAGGATTGATAAATATTACACTGCCTATGTGTTCGGAGCTCAAATTTCAAACTGATTGCAAAAAAGCTGTAATGTCTACTTATTATTTTCATTTGTGGTAGAAGACATTGTTTTTTCACACAAGTATTTGGGGTTTTAGTAGAGAGTTTTACTGTCGCATGATAGTTTAAATGTTGTTTCAGTGGCTCACCCCTTTTGTATGTATACAGTCAAGAGATTTAATAAACAAATAAGATACAAATAAGACACTGGACAAATGCTACGGCAATTTTACTGACTCCTATGCTGCTAATATTAGGCCCCCCCCTCTCAAACTCCTATCATAACATCATCCAAATGATTCCCACTTTCAGGTCCGCCCTTAAAAGAAGCAAGACTGTCAGTGTCTGGCAGGACAAGTATAAGGAGAAGCTAAGTGGCTGTTCACTAAGTGTCAATCTGGCCACAGATTGGGATGTTTTCTATCAAGACAATAATACTGACAATATTACGGCAAGGTACATTCTTTTTTGTGTTGACACCATTGGGATATACCGGAATAATAATAAAAACTACATCACGCTTAAGAGAGAAAAGATTGCATTAGATGGGGAAAAGCCTTCCAGAACAACGATATGATGGAACTGAAAGCAGTTCAACAAGAACTAAAAAGGAAACCAAAGGAGGTGTAAGACCAACAACATAACATGTCAATTTGGGTATAATGATAGAGGTACAAATGACTCTTTAAGCACTACAACTCATTTTATTTAAAGCACCTGGAAAATCTTACAGCTTATGCTAGACTGTAGTTGATGGACATTTAATACCATACTCCCCAGATCCTTTAGGTGAACCCTTATATAATCAGTAAAAGTATTAGGACACCTCTCTGAATTAATGAATTCATGGTGTGGGCTTGTTTTTCAGGGGTCGGGCTGGGCCCCTTAGTTCAGTTAAAGGAACTGTTAATGCTTCAGGACACCCAGACATTCTGGACAATTTTATGCTCCCAACTTTGTGGAAACAGTTTGGGGATGGCCTCTTCCTGTTCCAACATGACTGTGCACCAGTGCACAAAGCAAGGTCCATAAAGACATGGATGAGTGAGTTTGGTGTGGAGAACTTGAGTCCTGACCTCAACCTGATTAGAGGTGGAGGCTGTGAGCCAGGCCTTCTGGTAAAAAAGTCCTGAACATACTCTAAAAACCTTATGGACAGCTGTCCCAGAAGACTTGAAGCTGTTATAGCTGCAAAGTGTGGGCCAACTCCATGTTAAACCCTACAGGTTACGAACGGCATGTCATTAACCTTCATGTGCATGTAAAGGCAGGTGACCCAAAACTGGCAAAATAGTGTATTTCACTAACAGTAAGTGAAAATGAATTAAACCTTTTCAGACGTACAAATCATTCTCAAGTATGCCAATACCAATGTGTGAAAAGAAAAGTTACTCAGAAACCATGACACAAACAAGTATATTATCAAGTTTTCTGATCATTAACATCATCATTAGTAGTTAATAACGCGTTACTGCCTATAACAACTTATGGTGCAGCACAAGCTCAATACATAGCACTGTAATATATAGTTTCAGACAACCAGAGACTTATTTAAAGACTATACAAGAAATCCACCTTTAGCAGCTCCAGTATTGCTGCAGTTTCAGCAAACACACAGCACAAACATGACCTTCACAGCTGCTACAAAGGGACATATGGACTCAAACAGCAGACACAGCAATTTTTAGAGCAGCTACTTATTTAGCAGTTACTTAGATTGTGTATATTTTCATTTATCTACATGTATAAAAGTACACTGTCTTTACATAGAGGGGAAAACCTGGGAAAAAAATACTCTATTAATACATATATTTCAACCCCCCCCCCATTTTCATATTTTAAGAAAACAGGTCACAAATAACAGGTTGTAATTAAAGCCTTTTATATTCAGCTCATTACCTACCAATGTTTTTAAGGCAGACTTTGCATACCTCCTATATCTCCTCCCCTATTCAACTGCAATACCTTTTTGTATCTAATAAAAACTACCAAAAACGAAGCTCACATCTGTGGGTTTTTTAACATTTTCGCAGTAGCTCAAATTCACAACACAAACACGAAGACTGAGCAGACAGCTGCTCCATGCACGAAGGTACCTTGTCTGGTTTGGGTTTTAAACCCGGTGTTGGAGGAGTAGAGCAGTCCTGCATCTGAGAACACTGCAGTAGCATCTCTGCCTCCCCCTCGGGTGCAGCCGATGTCTCCTTGTTCCACCACGTCCCAAATCTGAGGAAAAGGTCCCCCATTGAGGACAAGGTGACATGAGGTTTTTGCAGTTCTGTTTTGGAGTTTCAGTACAGAACAAAAACATTAACAATGCTTCTCAGATCAACAAATAACCCGCTGACTTGTGACACCACAGTATTTTCAAACGTTTATAATTATTGTACATATTTTCAAAACAAAAGGGTGGAGCTGGAAAAAGATTGAAAACAAATTGAGAAACTAAGATGTTTACATGTTTATGTCCACAAAATGTGTCAAAGAATTTGTGCTTATGCTCCTATCATATCTTTAACTGTATAAATAAATTAAAAAAATCATAATCCAAGCATAAAACATTGTTGAGATTCTACATGTTGCCATGAATAACAGCATCATTCAGCACCACTTCTCTTTTAGATGTGTGTGCCTTTCTTCTGTTTGATTGGTAAAAAAATGTAGCTTTATCATTGTTCAGATCTGGGGTATTTTTTCTTTGTTTAAATGATGCCTGCAGTTTTGATGGTAAGTTACTGTCATTGATGCTATAACACACTCCCAATCCCCAATAAACACACACACCTTTTTCTGTGTAAGCCTGTCCCTGTTGAGCAGATACACAGCGTTGTCCACAACCACCAGGCTGACCTTTGCCCCCGGATCACCTCTGACCTTAAAATTAAAACTCTTCCCAGGCGTGTATTCTCGACCTATGCCGTCCACCGGCCCAACTGTCAGCTATAAGAAAGAATGAATAAAAATGCATCAACACAACGATGAACAAAAGAGTAAAGACAGTTAATGGCCACATTCAAAATGAAGATGCAAACAATCAAACAAAATAAAATATTAAATATAAATATAAAACAAATTGAATAAGAGGAATTTCTTATTGTCAACGCAAACCCCACAACCAACAAGTGTGTTAATCCATCTCCAAGTACTTTCTGACTTCCTGTCTGTGGCTCTCCAACCATTGATTCCTACTGATCACATACATTACAGGGTACTGTAGTTTTTACTAAACATTACGCAAATGGGAGGAAACAGTTAATTTACATATATTTTTGCAGCAGATTAATCCACATTTGGTGCTTTAGTGAGTATTTCTGGCAGCAGGACGGTCGGTGTATATGAGATTGAGTCAAAATAAACTAGTGTGTACGTTCATGGTGAAGGAACAGCATGGCTCAGTGATGTGTTTCTAATCATTTCAATAGAGCCCTTTGGCACAGAGGAGGAATAAGATATATAAAAATCATTGTCGTTTTGGTCTTTTCAGTCCTTTATGCATTAAGCCTCACAGTGTGAATGAAGTTGGTGTGTAGCATAGGTGCAATAGTGACCTCTGAGACTGAGCTTATCACTCACCCCTCCAGCACAGGAATTTTCCACATCCACCCAGATGGAGTCCGGCACCACCTCCTCGCGCCCCACCCAGGGAATACTGTAGAACGCCACAAAACGGAATGACGGCATCATCTCCGGGGTGACTATGAGTCCGATGCTGGTGAACACCTGACTGCCACGATCCACACGCCCAGCAACAATGATTTTGCCTTTATTCAGCACCTGAGAGAGTTTTGGAGAGAAAGTCAAGATAACTACATCTTGTTTGTTTATGTCTGTTTTTTCTATGATTTTATGTTGCTGTTTGATTCTTCTCCTACTTTCTAAAGTGTCCTAGAAATTTGACACGGTGTTTTGGCCTCACCAGGTAGGTGATGTGTTTAATGAGATCTTTGTGTGTCGGGTCTGCAGTATTTATGCTCAGCTTCAGGGACAGTGTGTCTCCTAGAGACACCGTGTTGGTCGCTGTGGAGATATAAAGGTAGTTCTGCTGGTTCGGGTTAAAGGTGACATACGGATGAACAGTGATCTGTTGTTTGGCCTGCTGCTCTGGTCTCAGGTCGGGCTGTGCGGTCTCAGCCTGGGAAACAAACAAAACAAAAAGCTTTGTTCTTATAATTCTAAAGACAGATGTCCTGTGTCCAACATCCATGTTGGTAGATCACGTAAAGCCCACAAAGAAACAATACAAACACATGAAACCAATAAAAGAAAACTCAATAAGAACATTTTTTAAAAGCCATTATGTACCTGAGAGGTCTGACTTTTATTGTTCTGTATGTACTGGTCACATTTTTCATACTTTGTTTTGTTTTTGTACTTGTGTTGTTTATCTCACTGAACTAAACTGAACTGAAGGTAAGAAAATATTGAGAAATTCCCATCACAAAGTGATGTCTTCAAATCTGTTGTTTTGTCCACACAACAACGAAAAACAGGCAAAGTCAATTTAGTGTCATAGGAAAGACTTCACAAATAAAGAAAAAAAAGAAAGAAAGAAAGAAAAACTTCACACAAATAAATCTTCACATTACATCAATCGATCAATCTCCACATGCTGGAACCCGCTAATTTGAGCTATTGTTTCTGACTAACTTTCTGTTGATGAACCAATTGAACTGAATCGACTAATCATTTTCTCTCTAATGCAAAGCACAGTGCAATAAATAAAGAAATATTAAAATAGATGCCAAATAATTTAATGCTGAACTTTGGGGAAATGTCGCTAAATTATGCACCACACATCTAGAAATGTATATATGCAAATGATAAACATTCAACCAACAACAGAAACAGCAGAACATTTTAAATAAAAGGATGAAAAAGTATAAAGCAAGAAAGAACCAGTGCAGTCATGTGTAAATATTCAACAAATGAGGTGTGATGATTCATAGTTTAAAGTTAAATTCTTACACCACCAGTCATTCTGTTTTAAAATCCATGCTCACCAAGCTACATGTGGGTAGAAGCAGTGAGTAAAATGAGAATGCAGTCATACTAACAGTGATAATTTGTTGGAGTTGATCGCTGGGCATGTTGATGGTGACTCTTGCGCTGCCAGAGAGGACGACCACAGGCTTCTGCAGTAGATTCAACTTGACCAGGACGTTACGGGGCGGGGGACCCTCATGGTGATTCACCAGGACCTGGGCAGGTTGGGGAAAATTTCTCACTGTGATTTCATACACTTTTTCATTCAACATTTCATTCAACGGTGGCTGAGCTTAAGAACATGAACACAACACACAGAGGACCCAGCTTGTGGCATTTAATTATACTGTACAAAGGTTCACAGGAAGATGCTTACTGTGAAGTCGAAGGGTAGGCCTGGCTTGAAATACTTTGGCATGTCTTTGAAGGATACCACATAAAGCGACTCGACGATTTTAATGCCAGTCTTCTCTGCTTCAACCAGATCACTGCCTGTACAGGAGAAAACAGTACAACGTGACCCGCATTTCCTAAAAGCTGCGCAACAGGGGAGAGTCAAAGATTTTGATAACTTGAGTTTATGCAGAGGGCTAAAGGTTACGTTAATAGACATCTGACCCCGGGCCACATTTCAAAAGTGGAATTGTTCAGATTTCACTATCGATCTGTCCAGTACAGAGGATAAGATAAACTGATTACGACATTTTGAAGTTTTGGTCTTACTAGGCGGTGGAACAAGGAACCGATCAAACACATTAAACTTAGCCTCAAAAGATATGATCACATGCAGCGGCACTCCACACAGCCCACATCACAGTTTGTTTACACTTGTTTTCTGTCACTGTGATACTATTCATACAAGTATATGGTAATATTTCACCACTCTTAGTACAAAAACACAACAGATCATCAAAAACGACCTTTTTCAATAACCATAAATACATGTGATATTGACTAAGTACAAAAAACATCTAGAAAGATACATTATACACTAAAAATACATTATGTTCAAACAAAGTACATTGTCTCTATTGTTAAAATACATTTTACTATCACTATGCTAATTGTTCCTAATTCATCATTGCTGAAACATTTACTTCATATACATGTATATATTGCTTATTTTGCCTGATATGTTCAGATTCAAAACTTAAGAATCACCACTCTAAGGGGTGAAATTTTTATACGACCTTAGTGGGATTCAAACCCACAACCTTAGAGTTGGTAGCTTAGTGCTCTAACAAAGTCACAAAGGAACACTGCAGCGATTACAGTATGTACAATACAATACTGTAAAATGCACTACAAGATTACCTTTCATAATTATTGGTATAATATATGTTGCATTTGATTACACAAAACATATATGTTGAAATAAAATACTGTAAATGTTAGTTTGTTGCATGAAAGAGTGGAGAAGATGTCCTCTTTCATCACACTTTTGATCATGGGATGGATTTTTTTTTTGCCTAATGTGAAAACAGTGAAATGAACTATATAACAGGACTAAGTGACTGTTACAATGACTTAACTGAAAAAATTGCACCATGTTATGTTAAAATGACTTAACAAATGTACTCATTGTATTTCACCAAAAACTTAAGAGGTTGAATCTTAGATCTTGTGGTGAAAGATGTTTATAAACCAAATGAAAGGGAAATCAGTTGTTTCGAATGTAAATTTTATGATTATTTATTATTTATTTGGAGTCTTGTAGAACGACTATTGATAATAGTACCACAGTGACAGAAAATTCTGATTCCTGTGAGTACATGAAAGATAATCATACTCTTTAAAGTAAAGTAAATCATTTCACCCATGTTTGACAATTTGTATGTAAGATTTTAGACAAATTACTACTGACTGGTTGACTTTCTGTTGTTTTTCCTGTATACCCGCGGACTTGTGCTTACCTGACTTGGTGAGCACAGATGCCTTGACATACACAGAGTTGCCCACCAAAGATCTAATGTTAGGGTAAGCTCTTTTGATCTCCTCCATGCTCAGTCTGACAACTCCTCTATCCAGCTTCAGGAGAACAAGAAAACAGAGAGCCATTTTATAAAACATCTGACAGAAATAAAGGCTATTCTGCTCTAAGTAACAACCAATACTTATTTGTTTATTTATTTTTCTGACAAAATATTAAATCTTGGCTCAAGGTCCACATACAGGAGTTTTTTTGAGCTTTCTGGAACAGCACAGCACAGTCTTGATAGGCAGAGTTTGCTCAGTGAGGCAACTGATACTCATACAGTTATGCTAAGCTAACTTCATCCATTGAGAAAGGCTTTGAGTTGTGTTTGAAAGCTCTTTCAAGAGCCATGACTATTTCCAAGTTCAAGAATGAAATGTTTAAATATGAAACCAAATGACTTTGTGCTGAAGCGTTAACACCAAAATCTATGCAGCTTTTAGCCTCTTTTAGCTCATTGTTTTGGTTCTCCAACTGCACATGGACCGTATGGTTGAATCCCATGGCTCTCACCAACTCCCCATATAAAACGTTAGGCAAACATTTCCAGCAAACAAGGTCAAAGCCAATCTGCCCAGAACCAACGGACAACATAGAAGTCAGTGTGAATAGCTAATGAAGACAGAGCCAGATATTTTACTCGGTAATAGGTGGAGTCCAAAACAGAGCTAAAAGAAGAGTGAATATTGGACTCTATTCACTTATGGAAACTCAAATTTACAAGGACAAATACTTCACAGCACAGGCCACATTATTTCACTGGGTACCACTGGTAAAGTGCAGTGCAAAGTCACCACAGTGATGTTCTCTTAACATCAACCATAGCCAAAGAATACCAACCAATGAGAATGCTAAAGAGAACCAAAACTTCGTAGCAGCTGCGAAACATTATGACATAGCTCACTAATGTGGCAGGAAAATTTTATAACAGAACCCACAAAATCAGTGACAACAACTGGTGAACTTTGGGATGGAGCACTGACTTACATCTGACACCTCCTTCACTGAAGGCAACCTTATCATCTCTTGATTGATCTTCACTCCAAACACCACGTAGGCCGTCCCCTGGACTGGCTCCCCATACAGGTACCTGAAACAAAATGGTTAAGCCAACAGTGAGCAGGTTTCATTCATTCTTTTCTTATGTACCCTTCTGGAGGAAAATCCTCATGAAATCACATACCGTGTTCATATGTATGTTCTTGTGGTTTCAGTATGAGGATTAAATGACCTCGTAAGAAAATGTTTGCACCTCCTGACTTCCTCAGAGGTTAGTTTAGTGTTGGGACATGGTTTTAGAGTTAAGGTTAGGATTAAGGTTAAACTAAGTGCAGGAGTTAGTAAGACTTAGGGTATGGCAGTAATTGTCAACAGAAGTAACAGTTGAAGGTCAATCGGTAGTAGTGTGGGTTACGTTCACTTTAGGGAGCTGGTAAATGAATATGGCTAAAAGATGCATCATGAATTGCAGTGCCATAACAAGCATGTGTGTGCGTGTGTTAGACCAACCTGGCCGAGATATCTACTACCAATTCACTGTCATCCAGGCTGAGGAAGGACTTCCTGGGTGTCAAGGTGACATTGAAGGCCGGAAGCACTGAAACACAAGATGCCATATAAATATAGCATGTCTGTATGCCACAATTGGAGAAACTCCAATTATGTAATGCATACCCGAGAAAATAATTTCTAGTGTGACTGAAAAGCCGCTACTGATGTTAAAAGCAAAAGTAGGCAGGGTTTAACTTACCATATTTCTTCACCTGGAACTGAGAGGTGAATGTGTTCTGCTGCCAGTGGTCAAACTTTGCCGTCACTATCCATGTTCCTTCACTGCCACAGACATATCAGAGATAGGACATAAAACAGAGGAAACAGAGGAACTGATGGGTTTGAGGTGCTACATGCGTATATAATTTAACAGGACTACTCTACTGCCTACAGCTGTCATCTTAGTGTAGCATCTTAGCATGCTAACATTTGCTAAATACACCGGATTTTGACCTGATTATTACAATTTCTCCTGAGCGGGACATGAATGTGTATACCAAACTGAATGACTATCTATAAGAGTCAGTTAAATTCATCCTTTGGTGACCATGAATGTCTGTTCAAAAAACACTTTTGGAGATACGCGAGTATGAACCAAAGTGGTGGATCAACAGACAAGACGAGAAATGCTGCTTAAACTGGGGTGAAGGAGCATAAACGTGTTAATGACCAGTGAGTTGCTGATTCCAATTTCTAGGACGGAATAACACTTTCCCTCCTCAACATATTATGCTGAGATGCCCAACCGTCAAGAATATACAATTTCTTGAAGATTTACATTGTATTGTATGAATGTGAAGCAGGCTAGCCTTGAAAAATAATGTCTACACCTTTAAATCTCTTGGCAGCGGAAGGAGTTGAAAGATGAGTGAAACAAGTTGATCTTACTTGACAATTTCAGAGAGAGGAAAAGTGTCTGCAAAGACTCCACCAACGGCTCTGCTCGTGGAGATTTGTTTAACCACCACACCGTCTGGATTCTGAAACACACACACACACACACAAGCAGGACATTTGAGCTATTACAACCGATAATTTAATAAGATATCACAGAAACAATACCAAAAACAGATCTATAAAGATCTATAAAAAAGATCTATAAAATCTTTACACTCTCTTTTTGCGTTATTTACATCCCTCTTGACTTTTTAACATTTATAGTAAGAAGTCAAAGCAAACGCTCTGTATTTGTTTAGCACCTTTCCAGTCTTAGTGACCTTTTACACTACATCACATACAGCCTAAGTGCTCAAACAGAAACTAACATTCACATGCTGGTGGAACAGCCACCAGGGGCAATTTGCCCACGGATATTTCGACATGCCTGGAGGAGCCGGTGGGGATTGAACCGCCAATCTTGTGAATAACGGGCAACCCGCGCTACCTCCTAAGCCACAGCTGCCCTCGTAAGTCACACTTATAAGGGCTGTGTTAAATGATCAATTAATCTATTAAGTTTTTAGTCTATAAAAAATCTTAAACCTCAAGGTTATGTTTTCAACGGTCATGTTTTATCCGACTAACAGTCTTCAACCCAAAGATATTCAATGATATAAAACAGACAAAGGCAGCAACAAGAGAATACTTACTAATTAATTAATTAACTCATAATTAACTGACTCATTATTTATTTGTTTACCTGGATATCTATTGAGACAGTGCTTTCAAGGGCCTTAAAGGACGGGGAGGACGCAAAGGCTCTGAACCGAACTGGAGAGGGAAAGACAGCAAGAGGCAAATGGACAAAAAACAGACTGAAAAATAAAGTTTTCATGATGTTTACACCAGTCTCACATTTTTCAGGTATGTTCTCTATATTGTGCATTACCATTACTATTACTACTTCTACCAGCACTGTTTCTGTGACCACCACTTCTACTGCTACCATCATTAGTACTGTTATCACCTCGACTAAGAAGAAGAGATGTTTTGACTACAACACTTAAGACACAAAAGTTACCCTTTTTATTGTTTAAATTTAGTTTAAAAAAATGTAATTCTAATGCTAATGTAAGCTTATTAACCAAACTAAAGCAGCAGTTTCAACCCAAATTCTACATGTGGTCCCTTTTCATATCAATGCAATTTGGTGGTTACGTCATGGTTGGGTTTGGTGGGTGGTATGAGTCATCTTCACTTCTCACCAGTGTCTCCAGGGTTATAGATGGGTTTGTCTGTCTGGATGAAGATGTATCCAGAGTGAAAGGACACCATGAGTACCCTCTCCTCATAGTGGAAGCCCTCAAAGTTCACCTTCAGATGCACAAACTTGTTCTTCTTCTCTTCACGATTCAACTGATTCGAGGGAAGCTGGGATGAAATGAGATTGAGATACAGGATGAATAAGGAAAGGCCTCTGTCAGTACCAGTCCTGATAAAGATGCCTGATCTCTAACCTGCTGCTCTTAATTGGTCAGTCTTTCTGTTGTTTATGTCATGTGACAGCAATCAATGTGATGAACTTAAGTAAACAGATTACTTTCTGCAGTAACCTGATTTCATTTTTAACCTGATTGGTGTCATGTGAAGAGGCACAAACTTTATGTAATCAGGTAGGGGATTAGAGAAACCCAATTTCTCTTGTGGACGGTTGGGAATGGTGTGCTCTTTCACTACAAAGCTCGGTTTCTCATTGCGCAGGTCAGTAAGCTCATGGTTACTGACCTGTGGCAGTGACACAACGTTTTGGTGCAAACACTCGAATGTCGTGCCAGTACATATATTTTTGTTGCAAGTTAAACAGTGTGTGGGAGTTTTCTTTGCAACTTTTGACGTACCCGTCCCCCTCTGACGCACCTATCTCTCACTATAGAGGTGTGAAGCAATTCATTGTTCTGTACAACGGTGCATGTAAAAGCATTTCTGAGCTGGTTTCTTGTGCGCATGTGAACGTACTCAATAAATTTCTGACATTTTAGCATGAATAACACAGCAAACTGATCAGGCCCTTATTATAATGCTTCTCTAAAGATGAGTTGGTTGATAACAGGAGCCACCTAAATTCAGTCTACATTCAAAGGCATAAACCCTACCTGATATGTTTTAAATCAAGTGGGAGAACTACACTTAAACAGAGGGCACATCCCTGCTACTTGTTTTGCTATTCAATGTGTATGTTTTCATATCAGTGTGGGGCTATATATTAGCAACAACATCTGCAGTTTTCTAATCAGGATGAATTAAGTGATGCTGTATGCGACTGCATTTTTCTGCTCTGATCTAGTTTGGATCAGGCATATATGTGGTACAAAGTTTGACTCTATTTGTTGTTGCATTTGAATGCTAAATTCAAAATGTATCAGCATTGCAAAGCTAATAAATCCATCTAATGGCATTCCCGTGAGACAGTAGTAATGATTTTGGCCTAAATTTACCTTTATTTATCCAAAAATTCAAAGGCATAAACCTCACCTGATAACGTTTCTTATCAGTTACACACATCAAATAACTTTTACAGTGAGGAAAAACAATTGGAAGAAAATGCAGACTTCCTTTCATTTTCAAGCACTCAGATTAGGTCCATAGTTGTGATATTACAAAGACAACACAAATGCATTTCTATGAACTTTGAATCTACCTTCTACCCTAATTTAAGACAAATAAAGTTTTTGCCAAAACACCCTCATGTCTCTTTGAACTAGACCTAGGCACCTTAAGTTATGACCCTGGTGAGTCACCTGTATGGATTTGAGAATGTAGTATCCATTTTCCACATTGAGTGTGACAGAGTCCTGGAGGAGTGTGGCAGTCTTACTGAAGTCCTGGATAGAGATGGAGACAGTGATGGGGTTGGATAGACCGTCTGCCTGTAGGTAGATGTTCTCCTGGCTGTCTGTCCTCAGCAGATCTGGAGCCAGAAGGGTGAACCTGCAGGAAAACACCACAACCTGAGGCATGAAGTACTACTACTACTTTCATTGTCGTTAGTACTACTTGACTAACTACTGATACATCTACTACGTCAATACTTCCCAATCACATTTATATTCCTGGAAATGTTGTGAAGGCTTTTAAATCAGTATTTAGATACATAACATTAATAGAAAATATATTGAAACAGTTAACTGAATTAATTCAATAGAAACATGGCCAAATGTTTCAGGTGAAGGAGGAACTTGGACTCATTATCTCTGACCCTGAATACTGCTGCTACTGTTAGGCCACAGCTGCTGCTGTGCAACTATTACCACTAAAAACAAACAATACTTAAATTGTAACATTTTGTTTTGAAAGATAACAGGCACACTGCAAAGCTTGTGAAGGGCACGCAAAGAGAAAGAATTGATGAGTGATAAGATGTCAGAAGGTTACAGAAGGTTACAACAGAGGTTAGGTTGGAGTAAAACTTAACCCAGTCCTCAGTTAGTAGTACTATTCTGTTTGACTGTTGTATTATTGACAACTGTACCTCGGTGCAGAACTAATTGAGACCACTGGGTCTGCAGCGCTGCAAAAAACAGGACAAGTATTAATTTCATCATGATAGATTCGTCATGACACAACCCTGCAAATTTAAGCAGAGCATTAAAAGTCAGGTGGTATTTAGTTTCAGTGGGCTATGGCGACATATGGAAATTACAACAAGAAGGGAAAAGGAAGTGACACTCTTGTACTAACTTAAAACAAAAGAAGCAGGAATTTGTCATTTTTAAACTGTTTGTGTCAAACACAGTGTATCCCATCATTCATTCTACAACATGATAAGAAAATAAATTTTTAAACTGTATTTATTTCTTTCATCCGTTAAGTCCAGCTTTGGTAACTTACCCGTGCATATCAAAGAATGTTTCTGCTGAGACAAATCTGGGGAGCAGAATCAGAAATAACAACTTAAGCTGTCAAAGGTTGCAACCGCATACATGATCTCTATGCGTACACGCACACTCACACTCACACTCATACCTGTGTCGCCAGCGTAACCTGTAAATAACACAACTTCATTAGTAAACACAACTTCAAAGGTGTAAATTGTCCTAAGTAAGCAGTCAACAAAAACTTACCTTCTTTTACTTTCTGTATGTCCATCGCAGTTGCAGAGAAGCACGAAAAATACAATGCCCTGTAGCATCCACTGACTCATGTTTACTGAGTGGTAGCCTCAGTGGACTGTGGCCACAGGACGAGATGGTCAACTTCTATAGCAGACCCCAAGCCCCCCCCCCCCCTCCTACCACATCAGACACTGTACAGTCAACAGGAAGAAGAGGGGCCATGGTTTCAGATCAATAATAAGGCCCGGACTGAAAAAACAGACTCCAGGTTTGCTGGTCAGCAGGCTCTCACATGCAACCTGTTCCCAAACTATAAGGAATCAGCATTAAAATGGGAAAAAAATGTTATTTCAGATACACATATAAAAACTTCGAAAAGACTCCGAAAGGACAAATACACTTCCGAGTTTTCTTCATTTCATCTTTCATCCTCATCCCCAACAGTGCCCTCTAAAGAGCAATGCCACTGCTACATTAGCTGCCTGTGATTTAACTATTCTTTATCTTCCATACAACAGTGCCACTGCAGCAGGTTTACTAATTCCTGAGCGATTTGAGGTAAAGACCATTTCAAGTGTGCGTCCTGAAAGTTGTTAAAGCCCCTAAATACCCACATCACACACACTGTTCTGCATGATTAGAACTCCTCTCTGGACTGTGTGTGCGTGTTCCAACTGTGGTTTACTTGCATCTCTATCACTTCGCCGTTAGCGGTGTTCAACTTCTTACGGTGGGACAACTAATCATTCTTATTAGTACATAGAGTTTTGTGACATGTAATTCGAGCATTGCGCTTCTCAACTTCAACAGAGCAGAGGTCTAATCAGTAACAACAACTGAACCTGTGTGGGTAGGCATGACCTTTAACACAAAAAACACCCAGCTTAAAGCAGTGTCTGTAACATGCAGTGAAGTTTTCAGATCACTCACAAAAGAAAAATACTATGAACTGCACTGGACATTAAGGTTCTTGGTGAAAACTAGATTTACTTATTTTTGTAATCATTACTCAAAATGTTTTTAGGTGGCATTGTTTCTGCTTTACAGGAGATACTGTTAGTGGACAACATGTACTCTCTGCCGTCTCAGTGTATGTTAAATGAAAGTAGGTTAGCAGCTTTGCTCTTTGATTCTTGACCAGAGTCAAAAACATGATGTTCACCACTGGTTGAGGGTGGGGTACAGCAAAAGGCTGCAACAGTTTACAATGTTCAGATAACAAACTCAACTCAAATAACAGTTTTAATGGTATTACACAGTATTTTGCATTTACTTTTACAAGGTGTCTGACAGTGTTGTCATCAGTCCACAGATATGTGGAAATCTAAAAAACTAATAACATTTTAAGCTGGGTTTTCAGCATTTGCACTTAGTCCTTATTAACAGACTGGATCATCATATGACACATTCATGACAATGATTTCCGCAGGCCGCCAAGCTTAAAACTAAAATCTTATTTCACACATTTTGTGTTAGAAAACAAAATATTTCCATTGTGACCAGATAGACGAGTTAACACCACTGTTTTCACAAGTGAACGGCAACACATGTTAAAGCAGATGTCTGCAGCTCTCACAAGCATTTTCAGTTTGTGTTTAACTCTTACAAAATGATTATCATTCAGCCGCATTGTCCAGGGTCTGAATCTGAGTCGCTGTAGTCTGCCACCAGAGATGTGACGGCTCCCAAACTTTTGTACTGTTCCTTCTCCTTCCCAAAGTCCTTCGTTAGTCCTTCATCTGCTTCCTCTGTGGTTTTGGCAAGCGCCTCCCTGAAGCCACTGTCATTTGTCTCTGTTACCTCCTGTCCCACTTTTGTAGTGGCTATACTTGGGGCTTCCTCTCTTTGTGCGACCTTTGAAATCTCTCCATCACATGTGTTGATTTCAGGGTATGACTTCCTGCGAGTGATGGTGGCGCAGGGTTCAGTTTTAATTCCCAGTCCTCCTGTGCGTTTGCGGATCAAGGGGCTGTGTGAGGAGCCCAGGGCTTTGGCCACTGCTGCTTCTTTCCCCTGCAGGCCAAGCTTATGGAGCAGACTGCCTGCTGCACTTCCTGGTGTGGCTGAGGTGGAGTTGAACCACGAACGAGAGGAGATCTCTTTCCGCTTGCTGTGCTGCTTGTCGTCATAGGCTGATTAGGGAGGGAAGCCGTGTTAATATTAGAATTCAAGCTCTGTTTACATACAAATAAAGTAAATATATTAAAAACATATTTAATCTGTTCTTAACATTTGCAAAAAGAGAATGTTTTTGGTGTCATTAGAATTTAAAAGTTTGGCCATGCGAAAAAGCAAAAGTAGTGAAGAGGATATAGGATTTGACAAGATAGGCTTTCTTAAAGAGGTCTAATGTGTCTGCCATTGGCTATTTAGCTCAGTTAGCTATTATGTTATTGGCTGAGTCAAGAATGGGCACCAGCACCTGGTCTGGAACCGTGCAGACCAGGGTCAAACACAGCCTATGAGACTGAGGGAGACCAGTTTGATGACAAGGCTCAGCTATATATTTTGGCCAAATCATACACTGTAGCTTTAACATGGGTATTTTTTTCAGTTGTTTTCATTTTTCTCTTTACTGTT
>NW_024040040.1:66829430-66937561 GCF_014851395.1 Micropterus salmoides | reverse complement strand
GCTCGTTCCTCCAAAGTGAGAGACTTGAAACTGAATGTAACATCCAGCCGAGTTAATCAGTAGGAGACACTGGGAGTGTGTCATAATGTTTCTCACATGATGTCACGAAAATCAGCACAGCTCAGTTTTATAGTTTTATCAGTGAGCTTAGACATTTGGGGATTTGAGAGCAATACTGGATGCAAGAGCAACATCAGGGAGTGTATTTGGCCAAAAATGTCTTCTTCTCTGGTGCTTTTCTGTAGTTGCCTGCTAATCTTGATTTGGAAGTGGAGGCTCGAGGAAATGGACAGGGCATACTGGAGGTACGATGACTTATTTTGTTTAACATAATTTTTCTTAAAAAAATGTACACATACATATACAGATATGGTACATAAATTAAATCAGATCACATGACCGGAGATTGGGATCATTCCGTTTCAGACATACAGCAGGATTTTGTTCCTAAGTGAGGCTTTTATGTGACCATAATGTTTTTTTTCCTCTCGTGTCTGTCTTTTGTTTTGCATGTTTTGTCCACTCGGACTCAAGGTTGTGACCTATTACAACCAGCTACATGATGTTGATGAGAAAATGCCCTGCAAGCACTTTGAGCTCAACGTCACTATTGAAGAATCCAGCGGTAACTCGAGTTCTCGTACATGATCCATGATGTCTTGCTCTTCAGTGTTTTATGTCCTTTACTGTAGGTCATGTGAAGTCACATTTAGTGCCATAGAGGGATGAAATCCATTTCAGCAAATCAAAATCTCCTAGATTGTTGTTTTTTCTTGATATATTGTAAAAAAAACATGGAATGATAACAACATGGTAGCAGAACATAATGATAAATGTTTCTTAATGGAACTGCCAGGACATTTTTAACATATCACATCTTCAATTAACTTCTAGAAATGATAAAGTGTTATTAAGAGAAAAATAACATACAAACTGTAGCAGAACTAAATAAAATAATTATATACACTCCACAGCACCCCAACCCACTTTACATAAAATAATGCTGTGTTTCTGCCTTAAAACAGAAAAAACTCCAGCAGATGTAGAAAAATCCTATCAGATGACCATCAAAGTGAGGTGAGTTATTGTTTTAAATGAAAGTTTAAACTTTTTTAACTTTTATTAAAGTTGATGAAAGGAAATAAAAGACTAAAAATGTTCTGAGGCTCAAGTTGAGGCAAAGTTTAATCTCGGGTCCAATTGTGTGATGATGTATTTAGCCAGTGATTGGCATAAGTGGTGCCTTCATCTTTCATGTTGGATGACACACTTGATAGAATTACCTGTCTCTAACTGCAAAATTACTCAGGTTGATATATATGATGCCGCTCACACGCTCGAAAAATTTTATCAGTGTTCTCCTTCAGTTCTATAGATAATTAAGTGGGAGACTGGCTTTCTGTTGATATTCTCTCAGGTTTAGTATTTTTTGTCAGTGCTGGTCTCTTTCTAATCCCACAGGGCTTTAGGACCCAGAGATGTCAGGATGGTGGTTCTGGATATAAGTCTGCCCACTGGCTTCACCCCAGAAAACTCAGACCTAGAGATGGTAATCAGCCTCTACTATTAGTGCTAAAAAAAATTTAATTTCCATTTATAGAAAATTATTTTAAAGGTTTAAAATCTCAAGAGAATGCTTAATAGTTTTACTGACAATGCTTTTGCTTTTATTTTGGAAAACACCTGAAGTAATAATTTAAAGTAGTTAAACATATGAAAGACCCAACCAGATTGAAATTAATATGGATTCTAAGAACAATTAACTTAATCTATATAAAAACCTTTTTTTCAAATGCTGGACAGAAAAAAAGAGAGAATCACTATAAAATGTTTTGGGATACTAGTCAGTGAAACCGGGGTCCTAATCAATCCCACTCAGATAGAAGTTTATAAAAGTTTAGTACATTGTGAAAATGATGTGTGATAGCTCAGATGAGACTGTTCACATGTTAGGGTTGTTAACTGATTCTGCATGTGTGTGTTTGTTTAGTTGTCAAACTCTGTGGACCGTTACATCAATAACTTCCAGATTGTTGATAACCTGAGTGACAGAGGCTCCCTGATCATCCATCTGTTCAAGGTAACACAGTCAGATTTGCTTGTTTGCAACCATGAGTTTGACTTGCTGCTTCATGTCATTGATTCTGTAAAGTTTAGAGTCGTCATTTCGTGAAAAACTGGTCTCTTTAAGCTGTTTTTGCATCTATATATTAGGGGTGGGAATCACCAGAGGCCCCACGATACGATATTATCACGATATTTGTGTTGCGATTCAATTGCGATTTTAAATATATTGCAATTTATTACGTTTTTCCAACTTCCAATTAGGTCCCTAAAGTCAAACTTTGTCAACATCTGTTTATCTAAAAAGATACATTTCTCTGTTTGTTCATATCACTTTTTCAGTCCTCTATATGGTCCTGTTAAGATTTCTAGTGGACTAAAAAAATCAATAGATTTTATTATTCTAGTACCAAAAAGTTCCTCCCATCTGCAATTTATATAATAAAATATCGATACTTGGCGTCCGTGCATCGATACAGTATTGCCATTGCAAATATCACGATATTATGCTGTATCGATTTTTTCCCCCCTCCCGACTATATATGTCTATATTAAAATAAGTGTTTTTACAATATATTGAAGAGATTCCAAGTTTTACTCCGCTGTTACACAGATAATTACATGAATCATCTTCTTGAAACAGGACCCCGTACTCTGGAGCTCAGGCTTACTAGATGAATGTACTCACTGGCTGTGTAATGTTTCTGCTTCCCTTTTCTGTTGTAATAAATTATCCTCCCCCATCCTCTTCTCAGGTGTCTCACAAAGAGCCAGAGATCCTGGTGTTCAGGCTTCAGCAGAACTTTAAGGTCGGCCTCCTCCAGCCATCCACCGTTACTGTCTATGAGTATTACAGCCCAGGTATGAGAACACACCCTGACCATCACAGCTTTTTACTGCATTTTATGTTTACAAATAAAAATTTGATATTACTGGAAATGCTGCATAACACCTAATAGAACAGTGTCATTGTGGATCGCCTTTAGTCCCACCTTCCTCCCTCTCAGCTGGTCAAGATTCACTGCAGACTACGTCATTATGAGACATAGGCCTACAAACAGTGAAAGCCCAGCCTGAGACAAACAAATTAGTTAGACATATATGATGTTGACAGGGGTTCCTTGCTCTCTCTCTGTCACAGATCACCGCTGCAGTCGTACCTACACTCCCAGGGAGGACACAGAGCAGCTCACACGGATCTGTAGGGACAACGTCTGCCGCTGCACGCAGGGTAAAGTGCGCATGTTGCGAAAACAGTGCACTGGTGGACATGTTTGTATTTATGTTGTCAGTCATTTTCAACCTCGTTACTTTCTGTGCGCTCACAATCTCCAGGAGACTGCTGTGTCTCCAAAACCGACGGTGAAAACTTCCCCAACAAAGAAAGAGAGACGTTTGCCTGCAAGTCTTTACACCACGGTACAGTACGGTGTCACACACTCACAGCTTTAACATGCTCACATGCACACAGCTGAACTGTGGTTAAGTTTAAAAGTTGGTCAGAAAGTCTCGAGTAATTGCCAGTCAAATCCTTAAAATGTATAGTAGGATTAATAATGATTATTACTTGCTGCGTTTATTATTAGGCTGACACTGACATACCCGTTCATTATACAGTGTATATATAGTATGTAAAATTCAATTACATAATTCATAAATTACATCATTAAGAACACGGCAAAGATAACACCTTTTTTCTTGTGCTTCAGTTTTCCAGGTGAAGGTGCTGAGTGTCAGCCAGAGTTACTACGACAAATATGAGATGGAGATCACACAAGTTATCAAGCTGGGTAAGTCATTGCTGTGTCTGTGTTTTATGGTCATCAGCTCTTTTTTGAAAGAAAGGATTGTGCGCTAATAAAAACCCCAGTAGTAGGATATGACAAGTAAGATGTAGGGATCACAATGAAGAATTTCCTAATAAATAGGATTATAACGTCCAAGTATGTTATCAAAATTTATTAGATGGACCCATATTCATACATGATTTGAGGCTCTGTTATCTAGTAATGTGCAGCCATGTATTATCTGAATCTTTCTCCTTCCATCTAGGTGTGGAGGATGGTATTGAAGTGGGCCAGAAGAGGATTTTCATGTCTCATGGAGGCTGCAGAGATGAACTCAACCTGAAGCAGGGCTCCCAGTACCTCATCATCGGCCCCAAAGACGACCAGTGGAACACTGACACCGACACAAACAGGTAAGGAGAGCAAGAAAAAAAAGGGTAGGCACCTCTTGGAGGTCAAGTTTACATACTGCTGGGGGTTCTGACTTTACATGCGTTATGCTCCCTGTCTGTCAGATTCATCTACATGTTAGGAAAGGACACCTGGGTGGAACGCTGGCCTTTGTCTGCAGAGTGCTCCAGCAATCCCAGCCTGCAAGCGAAATGCAAGAGCCTCCAAGATACTGCAGATGAACTATCTGTCAACGCCTGCAGGCTATAGAGGTGTCTGAGCAGCAACTGTGCACCAGTCTCCTCTGCCCAAAGATGGTTAAAAAATCACTGAGTTCATGATTATTTTAACCCAGCCTGTACAGTAAAGACATTCAACAAGTTGTGTTTTCACTGTGGAAATAAGAACTGTAAGTGGAGCTAGTTATAGAAACGTAAGTGTAAAGTTGTTCTCTACCGTAATGATATATTAAGAATGAGGAACTAAATACCACTGGCAGCAAAAAGAGTAATAAAAGCACACTAAACAGCCTCCTCAAAGGGTTTATAGCTTTTAGAGAATGATTAACAATAAGAAAAGGAAATTAATTGATAAATGATTTAAAGCAAACTTCTTAGGTTCTGTTTAAGTCTGTCAATTTGCATTCTCTTTGATTGGTCTGTCCTAAGAAATATATAAAATCAGCGGTTTTCTGCATGAATAAACAAACTACTTAAGATATATACCAGGCTGAAGATTCCCTTTGTGTTCAGCAAGTTAGTTGATTGTTCTGTACAATGCTTCTGAATCCTCCCAGGCTGACTTCTGACTTTTAAAGGGAGAGATTAATTAGGGAATTCAATATGCAAGTGCAATAGGGATGAAATTGTAAAATATTTAACTAACTATTCCAAGCTAATGTTGTTTTAATATTTAAATCAGGATAATGTTTCTTTGAGAGTAGCTGCTCACCTCGGGGCAGCGCTGCCATTATTAAATTTGAGCACCCTCCTCTTCGTCATGTCTGTGGGGCTGAGCTGGTCTGATGTTGGAGTAGAGAGGATCGGCCTGGTTTTTGGGGAACAGGACACTGGAATAATGACGGTCTTCCTGCTCCTCTTGCTGTCTCTGAGGACAGAGATTGAGAGTTTACTGTAATTGAAATCCACATCCTTGACACTTACGGATCATGTGAAGTTAACATGTTGAACTTGTTATGTATTTAGAAAAATAATACAATATTTTCACAGTCAAAAGTGAAAGGACAAAGTGGCAATCTTGGGTTGTGGATCTTTTTGCCTATGATCAATCTGTATTTCATTGCTCACTGCTGGCTCTCCTACAGACTGGACTGTGTTGGTAATAGCACATCACCAACACAGTTCAGTCTACAGTGTCTACATATCCACTGACACCACACCGATCAGCCTGTCAATCTCACACTCCCATACCCATAATCATAAATAAGATAAATACTTAAAACTATTTCAGTTAAGGCTGCAAATGGCTTCCAAAATGAAAGGTGTAACTTGGAGGTGCTGAGCCTAATCCCAGCTGCTTTACACTGTCAATGCATCCTGGGACTACTTGCGGCTCTAGTGCTCTAGGTCACATCCTGATGATGCCAACAGATCTGACTTGTTCTGCCTAAAGATTCTGTACATGTACAAAAAATCATATACAGAATCAGTGACAAGGCACAATCATGGCCAGAGTCCAACTCTGCTGGGAAGGTGCTTGACTTTAAGACATAGCTTTTCTATCGGTTTTCACAAGGATTATAGCTGACAGCTGTTACTATCAACAAGCCATTTCACTTGTCATTAATGAATCACTAGTGACCAAAGAAAATACACTAGTAAGAATTCAAATGTTACTAGTATATTTTGTAACAGTTTCTAGTAACTAATGAATAAAACTAAAACATAAGCACGAGTAACTAAAAATTAAGTAGTATCTGATGAATTGTTACTAGTAAAACAGGAATAGTTACTAGTAACTAATAAATTAAGTAGCTTTTAAATAGCAACTAGTAAGTTTTAAGGAATGAATGTTAAAACAGCTTGCCATAGGCATGTGGCTGGCAACACACCAGATTATATTGTTGCAGGTGGTGAGTAGATGGCAGCAACCCAATCTTGAGTGAGCTAAGCCCGACTTGGCCCCACAGGTGCAGGCCAACTAATCACCATTCACCTGCACCTCCCCTCCCTAGCCAGGCTCAAGCCAGGTCCAAAGGGAGCAGGTGAAGATGCTCTTTAAAAAAATTTTAATTATTTTTTGAGTTGCTTATGTGGTGAATGGGGAAAAGGGTGTTTTCTCTTTCTGGTCACGTTTCTTCTGTCCGTCTGGGTACTACGGTATGCGAGATAAACTGAATTCAGATTACAAGATATTCAGGACAGTTGGTCCATCCAAATAGAGCTCTGCTCAGAGCTCTTTGCTTTCGGTTTTTATCAAAATGACTTTCTCTCGAAGACGCTGTTCCTGTGAAAACTGTTAAATGGGTGTCCTGCAGATTATTATAACAAACTGGAACATTGTTTCAACAACAGACTGGGTTTTTGTTTGCATTGGAATTGTTTAACTCTTCTTCCTCACCTGAATCCTGCTGTCTGGTCTCTCTTCATGCTCAGACAGTTGTTTAGTGGACCTTTTTTTCCTGGTTAGGAGAGTTTAAAAAATAATGAATAATTCACCTTTGAAAAACTTTTTCTTTTTTTTTTTTTAATGATTTAATGAAAGGTAAGGTCTAATAGGTCTAATTTGTTTGTTTTTGGCCATTATACTTTTCCATCCTCTACATTTCAGTCCAAATGAAATGATTGGCCGTGCTTATTACAGTCCTGTGACAGCAAATCACAGCATTTGACTTGGTTTCAGGATGTAAAGAATTTCATCAACTAACAAAACATCCATCACAGATTACAGAGTGACTTCCTGTTTCAACTACTGTACCTACCATAGTTGTCTGTTTACTCAGTTAGGGATTTCACTGACATTTAGGGGGTGTTCAATTTCAGTTTAACCTCCAAAACTGGTTTAGAGAATCTGGCTAAACTATTGGCTATTTCCTGTCCAATCTCGTTTCTTTCCTCGTACGACTAAGTTGTAACACTGTCCCCAGTGTTTTGAAATTTCTTTGTAACTACAATGTTGACTGAATTCATAGCCAACATTTTTTTAAAATATCCAAGTTGTGATACTCCATAATTTGATTTCAATAAACAACGATTTGATGAAAACAAACTTCTTACCTAATCAGTAAAAAGACAGAGAGGAGTATGACAGCCAGGACAACAGCAGTGGGTGTCCCAACGGCTACTGATTTCCATTCTCCTAGTTAGTGGTGAGAAAATGACAAATTAATTATGCTGTCACAGGATGTTTAGGCCTCACAAAGTGATAATCTGAAGGAAAAAAAAACTTGTTCTTAAATAAATATATTTTATTTTGGGACATAAATTATTCATGGCTATAAACGTATTTCCATATATCCAGCTACTGAGTCAAGGTCTTCACAGGTCTAAATTGTTGAACCCGATCAGAAACATACCTCTGGTGAATCTGATATGGACCCAACGAACATTAGATCCAGTTCAAAATGCATTTGACCATTGTGGTCGACAACAGATGGTAAATGTATCATTTCTTCCCTACTAATAGTTATCATCTGAACTGTTCTCCATCATTTCACCAGAAGGACTCGCTGACACAGAGGGAAGCTTTGGAGTATCTGGAAGAAAACTGTTTAAAAGCTGAAGTAAATATTAGACGCAAAGTGAGTATTGGAGGTCAGTTCCTTCATGGGCAGCCAATATTGTTATGTTGGATAGAAATATTTTATTGGTTACAAATTAAGGGCAAACTCACACACTGAGGAAGAGCTGTAATTCTCATGTCCTTTCAAAGCACAAGAGATGATGTCTCCAGGATAAAACCAGACTTTAGAAGAAGAACTTTCCTCCTTCATGATTTGCTGTCTGTTCTTGAACCAGACGTAGGAAAGATGACCAGCTGGACTGCAGCTGCTGTGACACTTCAGCTCTGCATAGATGTCAGACTGATTGACTATTACTCTGGTCACCTGCACCTGCAGAGCTGGATATGTGAGGAAGAACCCACAGTGTCACTGGTCAACAGTATAAACAAATGTATGATCATCTTTACAATTATAAGTGAAATACTTTGAGACATCAGTAACTAAAAGGATTTATCCCGAAAACCACTTGATGATAATGTAGTCCTTAGAGGTTTATAAATTAACACTGTATGGCTCAGTTACAAGCCATCCATAACTGATGTTTATCCTCCTCCACCACGGCACTTGATATGTAATTGGTTGAGTCAATGGAAAGCCTGGCAACCCCCATTATTGTATTAATGGTCAATCTCTTATCTACAAAACATTCATAAAGGATTTTTTAAATCATTAATAAAGCCATTAGTTACAGCCTATAAACCCTTTAAGGGTACTTTATTAAAAAGTGGTAAAATAAATTTGTATTAAACTGTGTTGCTGTGAATATCAGATTCTGTTCATCAGTACCTGTGACAGTCAGAGTTGTACCAGGTAAACTACTCCTCCATTCAAAGCTTCCTGCTGTGAACTTGAAGTGATACTCAGCTGAGTCGCTCTCTCTCAGGTCAGTGATTCTCAGAGTGGAGCGTCCTCTCTCTGTTTCAAGGACCTGAACATGACCTGCATACTGGGAGTCTTCACTAAGGTCCTCAGGCTGTGAGGTATTCTGCCACTGAAGACTACGTTCAGGACTGAACCAGAATCTAGATCTGATATATGTGTAATAACTGTTGTAAGTACAAGAAATGTCCACTGATGAGCCTTTGAAGGCACAGATGCTTCTGTCAGTGTAAGTCACTCTGTTGCAGGTTTGACCACGGACACCTGAGAGAGAAAATATTTGTTACAACTACATCTTTCACAGCAGTAATACAGAGCAGGTAGGATTGTTGCTAAGTTACTGACAGCAGTTGATCGTCTAGAGCTCACTGCCTTAAAGATGGAGTTAACATAAAAAAGGGGAAGTGGAGTCATTCACATTTAAAGTACTCTTCTGTCATTGGACACTGCAATAAGTTAAATGTACCACCAGATGGCGGTCTTCATTTTTGTATGGTGGTGTCTGGTGAAAAGAATCTAATCTCAAAGATAATTTTCCTTTCAACAACATTTTGAAGGTTTTCAGTCAGCAAACAAACAAGTGGTCACTGAGCAGGAAGGAGATAGTAAGCTGTCATTCTGTTAATGTGAAGGCTGACAGGAGCATCAGCTGTTTGAACACTAAACCAAAACCAGTCTGGAGAAACATCAAAGACACCATTCACATCCTACATCTACAGTCATCCATTAAGTGAGACGGAGGTTACAATCTTCCACCAATATATGACCACTTCCTATCATGTGACCAAAAGTTCACATTAAAGTAAAACTTCATTTAGTAACTGGACCTTTGAGCCTAGATTTTCTTCATCAAACATTTACAGCACTGATTCCTTGATATTGATCCTTTGGAACAAAAAATATTGAAATAAAATTGTTACCTGTAACTCCAGGTGAACCAGTAAATCTTCCACCTGGTTGGTTTGTTATGAACCTGAACTTGTACTCAGCTGAGTCGCTCTCTCTTAGGTCTGTAATTCTCAGAGAGCAGATGTTCTCATCACAGTAATACTGCACACGGTCTGAGTCTGTTCTCAGATCCACAGGTTCACGATAACTTACTCTAGTAAACCAAAAATCTTTTCAACTGTAGTTAAAGTGTTTATCCTTTGTGGGTATCTGTAGGTGCAACTTATGTCCACTGTTGATCCTTTCAAGGCACAGATCTAACAAAAAGTGTAAGTCACTCCCCAGCCAATCTGACTCTGTACCACTGTAACACAGAGCACATCAGAAACAACTGTAGCATGTCTAAACTACGTATGAATTTTAATAAATTTATGAGAATTAATACCCAATTATGAATCTTCATATTCAGAATATATTAATCCATAAAAAGCTCTCGTTTCGCAGGGGCCCCACTGGAGTTGTTATTAACCTAGAGTCTCCGGACCTCTAGGTAGCTTTTAATAATTATACAATTATTCACCAGTGATCAGTTAGTTAATAATCACTCAGTTATCTTAAATCAATCAGTCAGTCTCATATCTGAAGGGTAAATTCTCTTGGCAGGGACTTAGAAGTAGATTCCTTACAGTGAATTATTAACTAACTAAAGCGATATAAAAGTGTGGTTAAATACATCAGAGAAATAAACAATGGCTGAACAATGAGAATGGAGGTTCGATTGTGGGAGGACTGGACTCGTACGGCAGAGGAGAACTAATGAAAGTAAGCTATGAGTTTAGGAGTTAAAAAGACAATATTAACATTATGGGACATCCCTGACCACAGAATGCTTTGTTTTGGTCTTACTGCTTGTCGGCGGCCTGCCTTGGCCTGTTGCACGGGTCCCACGCTAGCTGCTTGATCCCTGGCTTTTTGCTAGGGAATTCTTAGGGTGTTGCCGGGAGAGGGGCACGCCGGGCGTGTGCCGAAGCACCGATGAAGAGCCCGGAACAAGCCGGCAAGAGGGAAGCGTCCAGAGAGCAGAGTCAAGAGAGCGAACACACGCGTGTGACGCTCTTTTGTTGTCTGGGGCATGGTTCCCCAGAAGGCAGTCCTTCGTTTCCCGCAGGAAAGACTGCATTTTGTCACACCTAGGCGTGAACAAGAGTATCTCTTTGATGAGGTAATGAAACACGGAGCAAGGTCAGTTGCGATGGTTACACACACATATATATATATATATATGTATGGATCAATAAAGTATTTCTGTTTTCTGAAAAAATTTCATGAACATCATACTCATTAGAAAAGGACTTGAATAAATACAGTTTCAGTTGCAAGTGAATTCAGTTTGATAATATTACATTCAGTTTCAAGTTTATTGGAATTCAAGTTCAAATTAATAATAAACGAATAAATTTAATGTTAAATTATTCTATTCAGATTCGGTTTTTGCTTGTGACCCCTTAAAATTAAGCAGTATATACTTGTGACACTTCATCACAGATTTTTTACCTCAGTGTAGATATATAGATAGACCATAATAATAAAGTATTAGGATGCAAGATAGAAAATTCTAATGAGATGTAGTAGTAATGGAGTATAAATAACTGAAATTGTGATAATGGAATTGGTAAAAACAAAAAGGGAGGGCTTAAACAATGTGGTGAAAATAGACTTTTTACACAATTAGAGAAATAGGAATATGGCTCTTTACTACAATCTAGTGGCAACAGTGTGAAATTATAACCAGATCACCTAATGCAGGTTCCTCTCTCCTCTTATTCTCTTTCCCAATATTATATATATAAATTATAAATTGCAAATTTATTACTACAATAAAAAAAAGAAATAATTACAAGCTTACCTCCTGTTAAGCATCTGAAACAGAGATACAGTATGTCTGAAGCTATACTGTAGAAGAATTATTAAAATGTCATAAACCAAAGCAGCAAATAACACATTTCATGGCAATCCATCTAATAATAGTTTTTATTTTTGTTTTCCTCTTGTGAAGTACTACAGCATGACAATGATTCTCAGGTTCTTGTATGTTATATTGTATAATGTGATGTTTTTTGTGATTTTATGAAGAAACAATGCACTGTGCCCAAGCCATATTTCCCTTCAGGGACAACGTGTAACCTAACCTAACTTCTTGGGACTACAACTGTCAGTAAACACTTTTATGCCAATCCTTCGAGTAGTTGTTGAGCTATTTTGGTCTGGACCAAAGTGGCGGACCAACCAACCGATTAACTTTGCCATCCCTAGAGCCTAGCACATTTAAAAATGACAGAAAGTACAGATTAGACGTTCCGGTTGTGTTCAGCACTTTTGTTGACTGTACTGTACAATGCAGCTGGATCCTCCACAGTTTCCTGAATTCTGGTCCTGAGAAAAAAAGATAAAGATATAGTATTAACTCAAACTGTTGTGAAAATATTGTGAGCCAGGTTCAGGTGTGATGAAGACATTTCAAGAGACTGATGAAGGCTTACACAGCATGGTTTAATGAGACTCGGCCGAGGAGATGCAGTGCCAGCACACAACGTGTGAACACATGAAATGCCAACACCAAATCTGAAGGGTACTTCCTGTCTGATATTTATCCTTCCTAGACCTACACAGATTCAGTAACAAACCAAATAACTAGATCTTCCAAGATGGCGCTGAGTATAGCGGCCTCTGTGTTAGGTACGCTTTGTTTTGTTTTGTTTTTGTGTGTTAATTCAGTTTTCGGCTTATGATTCCCGGTGCTCTTTCACCAGGGAAGAGCTCATGAACATCAGGGGAACTACTCCAGTGGATTTAATTCCCACTTTTCTTTCCTCATCAGTGGAACTATTGGACATTTTGTTTTGTTTGCTCGCTCGCTGTCGTTCGCGCTGTGAAGTGCCACAAGAGAGGGAAAAGAGCCGGGTCGCTTGTGCGTCTTCGCCGGCGGGGGACTACCAGCAATATTTCTCTCCAACGTGCGCTCACTGTGCAACAAACTGGACGAACTTCAGCTTCTGGTGGGGAAAAACAGAGACTTTTATTCATCTTCTGTTCTGTGCTTCATGGAGACGTGGCTGTTTGAACTGATACCAGGCTTCCAACTGTACAGAGCGGACCGCGACACAGAGCTCTCCGTCAAAACAAAAGGTGGAGGTGTATGTTTTATATTAACAATGGCTGGTGTACCGACGTGACAGTGATTCAGCAGCACTGTTCTCCTAATCTCGAATTTCTTATCATTAACAGTAAACCATTTTACTCCCCCTGGGACACTCTGATTCCACAGGCAAAAACTAAAGCTCTGTAAACCTGTAGCTGTTGAGGACCTCCAGGCATGTTTGGACTGTACTGACTGGGATGTTTTCAAGAATGCTACCAACCATCTGGTTGAGTTTACAGAGGCTGTGACGTCCTACATCAGCTTCTGTGAGGACACCTGCATAGCAACACGCACCAGGGTGAGTTATAACAATGACAAACCCTGGTTCACAGCCAAACTCAGACAGCTAAGGTTGAAAAAGGAGGAGGCATTTAGGAGTGGTGACAGGGCCGGGAGCAGGGCGTTAACGTACAGGTTTAGCAGGAAGGTGCGAGAAGCTAAATGACTGTACGCGGAGAGACTAAAGAACCAGTTCTCTGCAAACGACGCCACTTCTGTCTGGAGGGGTTCAGACAGATCACAAACTATAAACCCAAAGTCCCCCACTCCATAAACGATTCTTGCCTGGCAAATGAGCTGAACCAGTTCTACTGCCGCTTTGAGAGTCAATCAGACACCATCCCCCGTGACTCCTCCGCTCAGCTTCAGCCTCAGTCCACCACTTCTTCCCCTCCCTCCTCAGAGCTGGCCAGCTCCACCCCGTCCTCTCCTCTCTCCATCACAGAGAGGGAAGTCAACGGTCTTTTCAGGAGGCCAAAACCCCACAAAGCAGCTGGTCCAGACTCTGTCTCGCCATCCACCCTGAAGCACTGTGCTGATCAGCTGTCTCCAGTGTTCACAGACATTTTTAACACCTCACTGGAGACATGCCATGTGCCAGCCTGCTTCAAAACCCCACCATCATCCTTGTCCCCAAGAAACCAAGGACCACTGGACTAAACAACTACAGACCCGTTGCCCTGACCTCTGTGGTTATGGAGTCCTTTGAGCGCCTTGTGTTGTCCCACCTAAAATCCATTTCAGACCCACTCCTCGTCCCCCTGCAGTTCACCTACAGAGCCAACAGGTCTGTAGATGATGCAGTAAACATGGCCCTTCACTACATCCTCCAGCACCTGGACTCCCCAGGAACCTACGCCAGGATCCTGTTTGTAGATTTCAGCTCTGCTTTTAAAACCATCATCCTGGCCCTGCTGCAGGACAAGCTCTCTCAGCTAAAGTGCCTGACTCCACCTGCAGGTGGATTACTGACTTCTTCACGGACAGGAAGCAGCACGTGAAGCTGGGAAAACATGTTTCTGACTCCAGGACGATCAGCAGCGGTTCCCCTCAAGGCTGTGTTCTTTCCCCTCTTCTTTTCTCCCTGTACACCAACAGCTGCACCTCCAGTCACCAGACTGTCAAGCTCCTGAAGTTTGCGGATGACACCACCCTCATTGGGCTCATCTCAGGTGGGGATGAGTCCGCCTACAGGTGGGAGATCGACCATCTGGTGACCTGGTGCAGCCAGAACAGTCTGGAGCTCAACACTCTGAAGACAGTGGAGATGGTCGTGGACTTCACAAAGAGCACAGCTCCACCTTCCCCCATCATCCTGAGTGACTCCTCGGTCACCGCTGTGGACTCCTTCCACTTCCTGGGCACCATCATCTCCCAGGACCTCAAGTTGGAGCTCAACATCCCCTCCCTCACCAAGAAGGCCCAGCAGAGGATGTACTTCCTGTGGCAGCTGAAGAAGTTCAGCCTGCCAAAGACAATGATGGTGCACTTCTACACCGCCATCACTGAGTCCATCCTCCTCCATCACCATCTGGTACGCTGCTCCCACTGCCAGGGACAAGAGCAGGCTGCAGCGTATCATTCGCTCTGCAGAGAAGGTCATTGGCTGCAATCTTCCTTCTCTTCTGGACCTGTACTCCTCGAGGACTCTGAGGCGAGCAGGAAAGATTGCAGCTGACTCCTCCCACAAACTGTTTCAGACTCTCTCCTCTGGCAGGAGGCTGCGGTCCATCAGGACCAAAACCTTTCGCCACAAAAACAGTTTCTTCCCGTCTGCAGCTAGCCTCATTAACAAGGCCCGGGTCCCCACTGACACTCCCCCCATGCAAACGATACAAATGTCTCTGCACATGTAAATACTGTTTCATCTCGTGTCGGGTACAGATCTGGCACGTCGCACATATTTGTTGTTGATTGTTGATCTTTGTTGTTGTATATTTTTATGTCAGTTTATATATTTATGTACACAATATTCTCTTCCGTTACATGACTTTTGAACGGCACAGACCCAGAATAATACACATGTATATATCTGAAACATTGTTCTTCCATTCCATATTTATATATTTCTACATTTATTTATGTTGACTGCATGTTTGTTTACGTGTAGCACCTTATCATCACAGAAAATTCCTCGTACGTGTAAAACACTACTTGGCAATAAAGCTCCTTCTGAATCTGATTCTGATAAGGTTATTGTTCACCCCTTTATATATGTGTGAAGAATCCACTGGTTCAAATCAAGACACGTTGTGTGTCATTTAAGCCACATGCAACATTTTCTACATAGCCAGTCAGTCTGTAATGAGACAACATAAAGATAATCTGACCTTGGGTTACCTAACAGATGTATAACAGTGCATCCTTATCAACTCAGCTGCATCAGTCAGCCAACAAGCAGGCAGAGAGGAGAGACAGAGTCTGGCCTACAGTTTTGGAGAGGCCCTGGCTGTCACCTTTGGCTTCCTTTAGCTCAGCAATTGACCCTTTCATGACCTGCGGAAACCTGGGTCATAGTACCCTTAAATTCCTTCACAAATACAAACAGTGATAGTGAAAATGTAAAGAAAACAAGCAAATGCAACAGGAATGAAAGTGTTAAAATGAAATACTTGATCATCAGCTCCATTAACTGCATGCCATGTTGAGGTTTTAGTGAGGATAATGTTCCTGTGAGAGGAGCTGCTCACCTTGGGGCAGTACTGGCACTGTTAAATTGGACAGCAGCGTACTCAACAAGTTCTTCCTCCTCCTCTTCCTCCTTGTGTCTTCGGGGGACAGCTGGTGTGATGTTGGAGTAGACAGGATCTGTCTGATTATTGGAGAAGTGGAAACTGGCATAATGAAGGTCATCCTGTTCCCTGTCGTCTGGTCTATCTCCAGGCTCGGATGATTGCTTGGAGGATCTCTTTTTCCTGGTTAGAATGAATTAAAAACCAAGGAAATAATACTTTAATAATACTAGTTGCCAAACTGACTGCTAATAAGACTCTGGTATTTAATGTACAATGCATTAATAACACAAATCTACTCACCTTATCAGTAGGAGGACAGAGAGCCATATGATAGCCAGGAAAACAGCAGGGATTGTTCCAAAGACTGCTGATTTCCATACTCCTGGGAAAACTGGCATTGAGATTAAAACAGTGGAATTAATTTGTGACTGATCCATGGATAGCTTGTATCTGCAAGTGTAACGTCAGTGTTTATTGAAAATGGAAGCAGTAGCAAACAAAAGCCCAGCGGAGGAAGAGAAAGAAGCAGCTGCAATAAAAAAAATATCCCGCTAATGTGTAGCTTTTTCAAAAAAGCAACAAATGAAGCGGAGGATGTCGAGCTAGCCAATGTTTGTTTGGGTGCACCGTCTACTCTACCAGCTATGCTCAGCCTCAGTACGTTAACTGTAGCTAACTTTAGGAAAGAAACGGTAAAATAGACAAAGATGATGCCGGTCCGCAAACACAACGAAATAACTCCACCTGAAGCGCAGTGGCTGGGACAATCATCTGCACTATGGGGATTGATTACAGAGAGTCCGGGGGGAAATTCTTCTCAAAGGGATTTCAGCCTTTCAGAATCTGGTGGCTAACTATCCAGCATCACGGAGGGGGAACAAGGCCAGCTGAAAGACATGCTATCATATTATTATTATATATGTAACAACACTGCCCAAAAAAATATTAGCTTAAACAACACAATGCAACTCCATGTCATTCACACTCCTGTGAAATCAAACTGTCCACTTAGCAAGCAACACTGATTGACAATCAATTTCACATGCTGTTAGCCAATTAGCAAGACACCCACAATAAAGAAGTGGTTCTGCAGGTGGTGACCACAGACCACTTCTCAGTTCCTATGCTTCCTGGCTGATGTTTTGGACACCTTTGAATGCTGGCGGTGCTTTCACTCTAGTGGTAGCATGAGATGGAGTCTACAACCCACACTAGTGGTTCAGGTAGTGCAGCTCATCCAGGATGGCACATCAATGCGAGCTGTGGCAAGAAGGTTTGCTGTGTCTCTCAGCGTAGCGACCAGAGCATGGAGGCGCTACAAGGAGATAGGGCAGTACATCAGGAGATGTGGAGGAGGCCGTAGGAGGGCAACAACCCAGCAGCAGGACCGCTACCTCCGCCTTTGTGCAAGGAGGAGCAGGAGGAGCACTGCCAGAGCCCTGCAAAATGACCTCCAGCAGGCCACAAATGTGCATGTGTCTGCTCAAACGGTCAGAAAGAGACTCCATGAGGGTGGTATGAGGGCCCGACGTCCACAGGTGGGGGTTGTGCTTACAACACCGTGCAGGACGTTTGGCTTTTGCCAGAGAACACCAAGATTGGCAAATTCTCCACTGGCGCCCTGTGCTCTTCACAGATGAAAGCAGGTTCACACTGAGCACATGTGACAGACGTGACAGAGTCTGGAGACGCAGTGGAGAACGTTCTGCTGCCTGCAACATCCTCCAGCATGACCAGTTTGGCGGTGGGTCAGTAATGGTGTGGGGTGGCATTTCTTTAGGGGGCCGCACAGCCCTCCATGTGCTCTCCAGAGGTAGCCTGACTGCCATTAGGTACCAAGATGAGATCCTCAGACCCCTTGTGAGACCATATGCTGGTGCCTAATGCAAGACAATGCTAGACCTCATGTGGCTGGAGTGTGTCAGCAGTTCCTGCAAGAGGAAGGCATTGATGCTATGGACCGGCCTGCCCGTTCCCCAGACCTGAATCCAATTGAGCACATCTGGGACATCATGTCTCGCTCCATCCACCAACGCCACGTTGCACCACAACGTCCAGGAGTTGGCGGATGCTTTAGTCCAGGTGTGGGAGGAGATCCCTCAGAAGACCATCCGCCACCTCATCAGGAGCATGCCCAGGCGTTGTAGGGAGGTCATACAGGCACGTGGAGGCCACACACACTAGTGAGCCTCATTTTGACTTGTTTTGAGGACATTACATCAAAGTTGGATCGGCCTGTAGTGTGGTTTTCCACTGTGATTTTGAGTGTGACTCCAAATCTAAACCTCCCTGGGTTGATAAATTTGATTTCCATTTCTAACTTTTGTGTGATTTTGTTGTCAGCACATTCAACTATGTAAAGAAGGAGTCTTTAAGGAGATTATATATTAGTATTATTATTATTTTTTGAGCAGTGTAGTTAAAAAGGTTCAGGTTAAATCCTTCTAAATGGGACTAATGTGCCACCTACTTTCATGAAGTTGTCCCTGCAGCGAACGATAGTACTAACGAAGGATTATGGGTAATCCTCAAAGCAACAGAGGATTTCCCCTTAAGGAAAGTGTCTGTGAATGTCCATGGACTAAACAATGCTAACTTACTTGAAAAGCATATAAAAGTTATGCTAGATTTCTTTGGTTGAATATTATGTGTTGTTGATTAATTTCACCAGGTTTTTATGAAGTCAACTATTTGTTTATATGTTTTACAGCCAGTAGAAAATCTCTCTAGTATAACGTTAGCTAGCTAACTTTAACATGATGCCGTCTTTCCAGACAGAGCATGCGCTGTTTGTCCACATGAGACGACTATTCAACACTGTTGTCCTTTGTCATATATGCAGGTATGTTTGTCAGGATCGCTGGGTGCGCAAAGCAGGGGAGAGCCCAAACGCATGACACTGAGAGCTGAGATTGAGTTCCAGGTTTTATTTATCCCAAGCACGACAACAGGCATGAACAGAACTCACGAGTACAGGAACTGGTACATCCAAAAGGTAGCAGGTAACAACACGACATCCGACAGGACAGGACTGACATGAGACATTTATACACAGTGATTAACGAGCAGGGCGGGAGCAACACAGGTGACTGGGATCAGGGTTAACGAGGTGTATAACATATGTGCATCCGGCCATTACAGTTTAACATAATGCTCTGCAGCTGGTGAGAGGGACAGTGAACCCTTATGGGGAAGTAATGATTGATGGGTGCAGTGTTAGGGGAAGTAGAGATTAGGTATAAAGAGATTAGTGTGTATAAAGAGGTTAGTGTGTATGAAGGGACTGTACCCTTCTGTGGTGTCTAATAGATGGTTACACTTATTTTACAGCACCGTGCCCTTATATGGTTTTTAGCAGAGACCTAAACATGTCCTATATAAGCTGTGTTCGATGTACAGAGAGATAGAGTGGTCATCGGGCTGGGTCACTCTCCAAGCTGCTGCAGAGCTTGTAATTGATGCTGAATTCTTTGATGTAATAAACTTTTATAATCAAGAACAGTGTCAAGCGGATTTCTTCTCAACACATCATCGCAGCATTATTGTTCGCACACCACACGAGGCAGAGAGACAGAAGGGAAAACAGAGACTAGCAGGCAGGCAGATTACTGAGGGGGGGGAAAAGACAAAACACAAGAAACCCAGACACGCTCAGGACAGGATCGTGACAGTACCCCCCACCGGGGGGTAGCCTGTAGTTTGCTGGCTGTCAATAGCTTTGCTATCAAGGGTGTGAGTGTTAGGGAGGGGAGCTTCGGAGCTTCAGTGCCCAGGGGCCTGTGGGGGTACTAATCCAGCCTTGGGTATCGATCATCTTGGTAAACAACTTCATAGAGGTTAAACAGCTGAGTTTCCCTACCAGATAGTCAGAAAGAAGTTAATTGCAGAGATCCAAGAATCTAGCAGTGTCACATGGACAGTTTAACTCACGTGGGGCATCATTTAATTGCTCCCCTTAATCATCAGATGGCGGATTATGATGTTTGATGTGTACATGTGTAACTTAAGTGAATTGAAAAACGTACCTGCCACAACAATCAGATGTAAGGTGGAGTTATGACGTCCTCTTCTGTTCTGGGCTTCACAGTAATAATTCCCACTGTGTTCAGCTCTGATGTCAGTGATGGTGAAGTTCTGTCCTGATGCTTTTGGTGAGTCTTCATTCTCCTTGTACCAGGTATAATTAGCTGCTGGGTTAGCATCACTGCTGCAGGTCAGAGTCACTGAACTGCCCTCCACTATCTCAGCAGAGGGACTCACTGACACAGAGGGAAGTTTTGGAGCATCTAGTAAGGAATTAAACATTATGTATTGAGACATACTCCACTCGCATGTATGATTTAGAATTACTCTTGGATCATGAAATAAAAAGGTGAACTTACACTGAACATATATAGATAGAGATGTAGAGTTGATCTGCCCATATTCGTTTTCAGACTTGCAGAAGTAGATTCCTCTGTCCTTGGAGCTGATGGAGGTGAAATAATAACTTCCTTCTGGTCCCTGAATCAGCGTTCGGTTCTCCTTGTACCAGGTATAATTAGCTGCTGGGTTAGCATCACTGCTGCAGGTCAGAGTCACTGAACTGCCCTCCACTATCTCACCAGAGGGACTCACTGACACAGAGGGAAGCTTTGGAGCATCTGTATGAATAAAGATTATCATAAGTTGCGTGCATTACTATGGTTCATATTGTTTTTAAATACTTTGATTGATTTGATCATGGTCTAAATCTACAGAAGACAAACAGTAGTGCTCCTCATAACTAGTAAACTATACTTAATGCAATAAAATCAGTTCCCCTTTAATAAAGATCAAAGAACAGGACACATTTAATTTCTCTAGAGCATAGAACCTGTATTTCACTCACATTTTACATTAATAAAGATGTATTCAGATGTCCTCCTACCCAGCTGGTTCTCAGCTGCACAGTAATACTCTCCAGAGTCAGAGGACTGGATGGAGCTGAAGACAAGCTGTGGTTCCTCACTCAGACGTTCATGGTCTGGACTTTTATTCTCCTTGTACCAGGTGTATTTAGCTGCTGGGTTAGCATCACTGCTGCAGGTCAGAGTCAGTGAACTGTTCGCCACTATCTCAGCAGAGGGACTCACTGACACAGAGAGAAACTTTGGAGCATCTGCAGGAGATTAAACATATTTTGACTTCAAATGACAATGATTTTGTAAAACATAGTCTGTTTTTTGTAGATTGTTTATATTCTAAAGTTAAATAAAAATTAAATAAAGTAAAACACAATACATTCTCAATGTTTTTATTTTTGATTATTGGTGCTCCATGAAGATTCTGAAGACTCTACGTGTATTTCTGCACTCCAATTACACTCAGTTATAGCAAAATTATTTTCACATTGAGTATTTGCTATTTTTTTATGGAAATAACTATCCCTCATTCCAATTTTTGTAGAATTTAAAATTAAAACAAAAAGCTTTAATGAACTAAACTGCCTGATTGAAAATACATTTTGTTTATAATAAATAGATCATGTTTATGAAGAGGAACTATAAAATGTGTAAAAGGTAAAACTGAATTGTTCTTGACTATTTTGGTGAAACCTTTTAAACCAGATTATATTATTTTAATGGAATAATTAGGAGTGAACTCACACACTGAAGGAGAGGGGAACAGCTCATATCCTGATACAGCACAAGAATAGCTGTCTGCAGGAACAAATGGATGATGTGCATGAAAATAAACTTTATTTTCCTGAATGTTCTGTCCATTCTTGTACCAGATGTAGGAAGGACGATCAGGCAGCCGACACTTGCTGTGACAGGTCAGCTCAGTCCAGTTAGAAAACTGGTTGACTGTCGATCTCCTCACATGTACCTGGAGCTGTGGATCTGGGATTAACCAACAGAAATGTTATTTTTAGAATTGACAGTCAGTTCAGTTCTTTTACTATCCCAAGTGGGAAACTTGTCAGGGCACAATATAAGTATCACACAAACAACCCAAGTACAAAGGAAAAACAGAAAGAAATACAAAAAGTGTGGCCACTATATACAGTACACTAAAAACACAAAAAACATAAAACAATCTCTAAAATGCAAGGTTAGCTAAGACAAAATACACCCTAACTGTCTTCCAGTGAAAATGTTACCTGTGACAGACACAGTGACTCCAGGTGAACCAGTAAATGTCCCTGTTAACGTGTTGAACTTGAACTTGTACTCAGCGGAGTCGCTCTCTCTCAGGTCTCTGATTCTCAGATTGCAGAAGTTGTTTCCACATTGATGCTGCACACGATCTGTTTCCAGATTCACATATTGATCATTTCTCTCTTTTGTGAACCAGATTATAGTATGGTCGTCATTTATTCTGGATGGGTTTCTGTATGTGCAGCTTATGTCCACTGTTGATCCTTTTAAGGCACAGATCTCAGTAGAAGTGTAAGTCACTCCCCAGTCATTCTGACTCTGTATCACTGTAACACAGAGCAGAAAACAGTCAGATTTATAACAGCAGAGGATAGATTTTAATATTTTATAAAAATGAACGACTAAGCTGACTGTGAGTGACACACAAACACAGGTTTTGTGGTTAGATGCAAAATACAAGGCAAGTATTGTCTCACATATTACAGACACGTACATTCATGGTGCAGTGCATTAGCTAAACAGATCCACCAGATGGTTTTATGTTAGTGGAAGACTGGAGTAAACTCACAGACTGAAGGAGAGCAGGAGTTTTCATATCCATTTACAGCACAGGAAAAGCTGTCTGCAGGATCAAAGGAGCCTGAGTAAGTAGATGTTCCCTGCCTGTACTGTCCATTTTTATACCAGACATAGGACAGATGATCAGGTAGATGACAACTGCTGAGACACTCCAGCTCTGCCCAGTTAGAAGTCTTGTAGATGTCTAATCTGGTCACCTGCACCTGGAGATCTGAATACATGAATAAGAAGGCTTCATTTTAGACTGAACTGCCAACATACACACACACAACTAACGTTCATAAGATGTTTAATACTGGGAACTAAATTGTTACCTGTGACAGACAGAGTGACTCCAGGTAAACCAGTATATTTCCCACGTTCTTGGTTTGTTATGAACCTGAACTTGTACTCAGCTGAGTCGCTCTCTCTCAGGTCTGTGATTCTCAGAGTGCAGCGGTTCTTATCACAGCTATACGTCACGCGACCTGAATACGCCGGGTCCGATCTCAGATCCACATAAACATTATTACTCTCTTTCGTAAACCAGAATGTTTCCTCAGCTTTGGTATCATGTAGGTGCAGCCTAATTCCACTGTTGATCCTTTTACGGCACAGATCGGAGTAGAAGTGTAAATCACTCTCCAGCCATTCTGACTCTGTACAACTGAAAAACAGGTGACTTCAGAATCCAAAATCCGATCAATAACAACATCAGAAAACAGACTTCATTTTACTTATTTATTTTTGTAGGACTTAATTGAACTACTGTACATTTACAAAACTACTTCCAGAGGAGTCAAACCATTTGCCACGGAGTGTGAGACTGGAAATGAAAAAGAGTAAGTATTTTAGGTATTCAGGTATTTCTGTTTTTAATGAGAGGCTGTCATAGGAATATTTATGACTCTTGGGTGCTTCAGCCTTGCCCATTTATTTCAGACATAAAAAAGTCTATGTATTAGGAGTGGAGCAGGAAAGTACCACTGTAAAGGCAGCCATGTTTTATTGTATTTATTTTGAAATACTTACTTTTATTTTGACATGACAAAACCCGGAAGTAGGGCCTGTAGGTCAGTAAGCTTCATGAGAGAAAAAGACGTACCTGCAGCGGTGAGGTTACCTGCTAGTTTGTTTCTTTATTGTTACTCCATATGTTGTGGTGTTTGCTACAACTGTGTAAGTTGAAGAATCATATTCTTTGACTGTGAAGATTGCTTCTGGGAAATGACTCTGCCGTTGGTTGAGAAGCAGGCTAAAGTGGTCTGTATTACTGTGTTCTTTATGAACTGTGAAGGAACCGGAGTCTCGCATTCAATCAATGGGCGGCACAACCACTTTTTAGTACTTTTTAGAAGGGCTGACACCTGTTGTGCCGAATTCTGCCCGCCTGCCGAGAATTGCATGCACCTCGCGAGTGATAACCGTCATTTATGCTCAGAAAAGAAGTGGATGCAAATCTCAGCAGGTAGCCTACAAAATTTGTTCTGCCGGATTATGCAGCCACCTCTTTAGGTTCTTTTCAGACACTTTGCTGTGCTCATTGATTATCAGGTTATCACCACATATATTTACTGAATCTCAAGGAATGGTACTTCTACTAAGTTTATTAAAATATTAAAGACTCTAAACGTCTAGACGTCTAAACGGCAGGCAAAACTTGGCATAAAACCCCAATAGTGGAAGATTTGATACTTCGATGTGTGGAGCCTGATTCGACCATCAATCTCTGTCGAGGCTTCTCAGCAAAACAAGGATCATGCCATTTTGACGATATGGGGGTGCTTGACGTCTGATTTTACATAGAACTACCAGTTTTCTCCCTATAAGTAATATACAGCCTATTACAATACACATTTCAACGTTTAATGTTGTAAATAAACAAATAAAAAGAAATCTCCATCGTTCAATAAATATTTTTAAAGTGCGTGAATAACTCTCTAAGTTGTAACCCTAACCCTGGGTCGTCAGTGCGCATGTTTATGGTGCATTCCATTTGACATTGGAAGTCGGAATTTCCGCGTTCAAAGGTCAAAATTTCTTGTTAACTGGAACGCCGTCAACTCGGGTGTGACGTCATTCACAGCTCCGACCTCCGACTTCTGAGGTAAATGGAACGAACCAATAGTGGCGGAAGAGAAACACTTGCTGAAGAGACGGAGCCCCAGCTTCGTTGGTGTTGTTACGAGTTGTCCGCACCTCGCGGGACTTTCGGATAATTTATCACCGTTGATGAACCACACAAAGAATACTTTATCGTTTTTTAAACAGCCGGCTACTTGAAATAGACCCGTGAGGAACCGTGACGTGCATGCAGTTGTCGGCAGCACGGCATGCACACAAAACTCTGCAGAATACCAGTGAATGGCAGGAGAGAGAGAGAATGTTCAACTTTAAGCATCAGTTTAGCTGGAAATTTACAGTGTAGGTTGAATGAATAGAGACTGCAGCTCTGCAGCTTCTCAAGATTAAAGTGGAGCTAACGTGTATTATTCTCCCCCGCTCGGCTCGCAATCACCATGCACAAAAACATATGATTCGACTATCAATCGACTATAGGCAGGACAGCCCTACTTTTAAGTAAAAGTGCTTACTGAAACCTTGTATTTAAAGTTTTTTGGAGATCTGACATTAAAACCCTAAAGTTGCTTTGCCATTTTGTCCATTCGGCTGGTGCTCATCCAAGATCAATTCATCAAATCCATGGAATCCATGTAAAAACAGATTAACTTTATGGTAGACTGCTGACTGAGGGCATTCCCCATAACATCAGATCCTGGACACTTGTAATTTGCCCAAATCCATAATTAAAATTTCTAGGTGGTCCAGAAGTCAATTTCTACCAGGAAGAGAAAACAATGATAGAAAGAACAAAAAATCTAAATCATAAGATACTAAGTACAAATTTTTACTTCCTAAGTAGAAATTGTGAGCTGGTGCTCGCTCATTATTTTGACTTCATATTCAAGAGAAAGAAATGCATTGGCATTGACTCAAGCATTCTGCTTGGCAATGAAACACGTAGTTTTCCTGCAAATCCAAGTGAAAAAGTGATTTTACATAATTAAAAAGGTTAGCCATCAACTTAATGACATAAAAGTAGAAATATGTGCGAGAAGACTTCACTGTTTGAGACTCAACAAGAAGAGAAGCAGAATGATTGAGTGATTAGCATCAGTCTTATCAGACCCCCTCCTCCTACCAAAATATCACTGCATTGTGCTAAAAGTGCCCACAGGTTGAGACAAGTAGTCGTCCTTCTATGGGGATGAATAATTCAAAAATCACATTGCATCCAAGAACGTATTTCCCTCCTCTGCAACCCTTACTGTACACAGCATTCAAATTTATGGTATCGAGGATACAGATTATAGACTATATTTGAAATATACGAGAAAATCCACAAACCACTGTGTGGTAACAATCCAGACACAAGCATTTATACACCAAAGTAGAAGCACTGAGTCCAAAAGTTAAGGTTTGGTGTTGCAGTCAGAGTTTTAAGGTATTTTAATGTACCACACTTCATGACTGTACAGGTCAAATCTAGGAACGTCTGACAATAAATGATTTAATTAAATGTTTCTTCTTAAACTAACTTCAGGATGCTTTGACTAAATGTAAACTTAACCCCCCACAACTTAAATGTAGATAAACAGCACCTGGTACAGTCAGGAGAAGGACGACAAATCCACTTGCTGCTGCTGTTAAACTCATAACTGCTCCTCTCATCCCTCTGTGCGACTTCAGACATTAAAAGATGTCTGCAGATAATAATGTACACCAAAGTAAATCAGTCAAATCAAAAACACTTCTACCTAACATGAAATTAAGTTATCTTCACAAGACAACATTCCTTTGTGGTCTGAAAGCAGGAAACAGAAGTCGAAGCTGTTAAAATCCACCTAACTTCCTTCCTCTTTACATTATTTACATGAACAATCAGAACACCCCACAAACACAAGAATCTTAGCGTAAGTGTTATCACAGTTTGTGTTCTGTCAGTGGTGCTAGACTAAACAGGAACAGGAGAAAACTGACAGTTTGATGCATCGCTTGGATGCACACCATAGATTCAAATTGATGTGCTGCGTCAGAGTGGAAAAAAGTCACATGATGCAGTCTTATTGATAGTATAAGACCTGGAACACCAGACCAGAATACTGGTGATAAAAAGTGATGTAAAAATAACAAATGGTACAAAAAGTGGCAGAAATCTCATTTAGAGAGGAAAGAAATGCAAACTCTGTAGTTTCATCTTCAGCTTTATTGATCTCTGGGGGGGAAGTGACATGTTACAGCATCACGAAACTGCTGGCTAAGAGGTAACGAACACCGACACTATTTGACTGAAATAATTACAAATAGATGTAAAGACTCCATATTTGTATAGCACCTTTCTAGTCTTTTTGACCACTCAAAGTGCTTTTACACAACATCTGCATCCATCATTGACTCACATTTATACACTGAGCCTAAGTGCTCAAACAGAAACTAACATTCAGAGCCTGGAGGAGCCAGGGATTTAACAGGCAACCCACTCCAACTCCTGAGCCACAGCTGCCTTAGAAAAGAAGGAAATTAGAAGGAAGCCAACCAAAAAACTGCATAGACTATATACACATTAGCTGAGATAAGAGAATTGTGAAGGTAATTATGCCAAACTCCCTCACTTACTTACAGACACTGTGGAGCAGCCTCAGCCTTACTTTTACTCTGTTATTAATTCACCGGTTTCTTTTTATTTTGACTTACTGATGTTGGATATCACTGTAACTACTACTCCTGAACTAAGAGTAGAGTCATACACACAAAACATGTAGCTCCTAACTAGCTGAGTTTTATGAAACTCCATAAAAATATGGGGTGACCTAACTGGTCCTAACAGTAAGACTCAATTTTTGAGTAAACAAACACAAACAAGTTTAGCTCTGAAAGTAGCTCCTAGGTCTGAGAGGCTTAACTTCCTCTGGTGCACTAACAGTTACTTCAGGTACATTTTGGTGTCTCCAGGAAGAGGTTTGGCAGGAAGGAGAGTTGTTAGAGAGCAGAGATAAAAGGTCACTGAATGCTGAACTTTCAAAAAGACTGTAAAAAACACAAATACACAAATAATATTCAAGTTAATGCTTTAAGTCACAAAATACTTTACACATTCTTTAAAGCTGCACATTCAGAGTAAAAATCTAAGCTGAACACTGGTTACATTTACTCATTTAAATGACGCTTTTATCCAAAGCAACTTACAACTGCTACATATGTCAGAGGTCACACGCCTCTGGAGCAACTAGGGGTTAAGTGTCTTGCTCAGGGACACATTGGTGGATGTGTCGTAGTGGGAATCTGAAGGCATGTGTCTTATCCACTGCTCCATCACCACCCCTACTGCTATACTGGTGGATGTTATGTTAAAGTTTCTCTAAGGTATATAATTAATTAGCCCATTTTTTGAGGCCCATCCTGAGAAATATATTGTAAAAATCAATAGTTATCTGCTTAAATCAGTTCATAAAGAAACAGAGAAATATCAGAAATGTAATATCTGTTGTATTCAATAGGTTTTGTTGACGGTGCTGTACAATGCAGCTACATCCTCTCCAGTTTCCTGACCTCTGGATCTGAGAAAAAAGAAGAAGACATTGTATGAAAAAATATAATTACTATCATATCCCAACAGCGATACAATAAATGTAAAACCAGAGCAGGCAAAATGCAAAAGCAACATATTTATCTCACAGTTATTTCATTTTAATCTTGTAGTGAGGATAATGTGAGAAGAGCTGCTCACCTCGGGGCAGTATTACTCTTAAATGTGACAACAGCGTACTCCATGAAATCTTGTTGCTCCGTGTGTCTGAGGGAGCGAGCTGGTCTGATGTTGGAGTAGAGAGGATCTGCCTGGTTGTTGGTGAAGTGAATGCTGGCATACTGAAGGTTATCCTGCTCCTCTGGCTGTTCAGGTAGAAACTGCACAGACATATTTTACATGAGTGGGTTTTTCATTTGAATAGTGAATTCTTACAGATGATTGCAACCAGGACAGAAAAGACTGAAGCAACTACAGCTGTGGTAATGATGGAACAAATAACCCTGCTTCACCGTGCATTACAGAAAAGAGCTAAGTAAAGGAATTTACAAAGAAAGGACAAAAAGTAGGAAAGCTTCTGGATCTACTAGGAATTTAGTCACATCCATTAGAAATTCATTGCTGTGAAGAAGGATGTCAAAAGAGAAACATGAATTCCTTCTCAGTCAGATTCATTCTCCAGCAGCACTTGAAGAGTGAGTGACTTTTGTTCTTGAATAAGATCCGTGACTATTCTCACCTGTTCCCTGTTGTCTGGTCTCTCTTCAGGCTCAGACGATTCCTTGGAAGCCCTCTTTTTCCTGGTTAGGAGAATAAATAAGAAAATAAATGACTGAACGTTTTAGGTTGGACAAACTGACCTTCAGTGATTTAACTTTCAATGATTCAGTGAAACAGAGCTGCTCACCTGATCCACAGGAAGAGACAGAGGGAAATGATAACCAGGAGAACGTCTCGGGTTACGTATGTAACCCTGGTTCCCCGAGAAGGGGAACGAGAGACTGCGTCGGTTACGACACTATGGGAACGCCTCTAGGCGAAGCAGGTCTGAACGTGAATGAAATCACTCCAATCCTATTGGCCTGTTGCTAGAACGGTAAGGTGTGACGGAATAACCGGAGGAGTATAAAGCACACCTGTACACACTCATCATTAGCTTAAACTATGAAGCAGGCGCTTCAGGCGGGGAGAGAGGTGCGGCGGACCGACGCAGTCTCTCGTTCCCCTTCTCGGGGAACCAGGGTTACATACGTAACCCGAGACGTTCCCCTTCGAGGGAACTCGAACTGCGTCGGTTACGACACTATGGGAACGAGATACCCACTAAACCGTGCCGAAAACCCCGCCTGCCCCTGTGTGCAATAAAAGTGGCACTACTAAGAGGAGAGCGCACGAGTGCCAGGTGCCGAAGGAAGGTCAAGACTGTAAAACCGAATGAATGTGTGCGGAGTGGCCCAGCCAGCCGCTAAACAACATCCTGCAAGAGGCCCCAGAAAGGAGGGCTTGAGAGGCCGCCATGCCTCTGGTAGAATGAGCCCTCACAGCCACAGGTGAAGGCAAACCGCGCACCTGATAGGCCAGGGAAATAGTCTGAACAATCCAGTTGCTAATAGTATGTTTGGATGCAGGGAGCCCGGCCCTGGGAGACCCAAAACACACTAGCAGCTGGTCAGCCTTCCTCCAACGGGAGGACCTCAGAGTGTAAATACTCAGTGCTCTGACAGGGCAGAGCAGATGAAGTCTCCCGTCCTCCGCCGTCACATGAGGTGGAGGATGAAATGCCTGCAGCACTGTGGACCCTGCCGCACAAGAAGGCACTTTAGGGATGTATCCTGAACGAGGGTGCAGGATAGCCCTAATATTCCCCGGGGCAAACTCCAGGCTTGCGGGGAAACCGAAAGCGCTTGGAGCTCCCCCACCCTCCTCAGAGAGGTGATAGCAAGGAGAAAGGCCATCTTGAGGGTCAAGTGCTTAGCCTCAGCTGACTCCAGGGGTTTGAAGGGGGCCTCAGCCAACGCCCCAAGAACCACTGCCAGATCCCAAGTGGGAACCTTGGACCGAGTCGCAGGTCTCATCCTCCGGGCACCACGGAGGAAAAGTACAACCAAGGGAAGTTTCCCCAAGAACCCCTCCCTCAGAGGGGTGTGGAAAGATGAAATAGCTGCCACGTACACCTTGAGGGTGGAAGGGGAAAGACCAGCAGAGAACCGGTCCTGGAGGAACTCAAGTACCTGAACCACCGGGCAGGTAACAGGGTCCACCAACCGCTCCCTACACCAAGTGGAGAAAACACTCCACTTCAGGCTGTACATCCTCCGTGTGGACGGGGCCCTGGAGCTCAGGAGGGTCTCGACTGCTCCGGCTGTTAGACCCGCCTCTAGGTACTGTGCCCCCTCAGGGGCCAGACCCACAGTCGCCATATGGCGGGGCAAGGGTGAAGAACCCGGCCCTGCGCCTGGGACAGCAGGTCTCTCCTCAGAGGGACCCGCCACGGCGGGCCGTCCAGGAGCGACATGATGTCCGAGAACCACACCCGGGTTGGCCAGAACGGGGCTACGAGCAGTAGGCCGACATAGTCCTGGCGGACCCGCTCCAGAACCCCGGGAGCAGAGCGACTGGGGGAAAAGCGTACAGACGTAGCCTCGGCCACGAATGTACCATGGCGTCCAGACCCAACGGGGCTGGAGGAACGAGAGAAACCATAGCGGGCAGTGCGTAGTCTCTTGAGACGCAAACAGATCCACGTCTATGGGGCTCGAACCACTTCGGGGTGAAGTCTCCATTCCCCGGGCCTCAGCCACTGCCTCAACAGCAGGTCTGCTCCCTGATTCTGCGTCCCCAGGAGATACATCGCCCTGAGCGATAGTAACCTCTGCTGGGACCACAGGAGGATCTGACGCGCCAGTCTGTCCAGAGGGCGCGAGCGCAGACCGCCCTGGTGATTCAGATAGGCCACCACCGCTGTGTTGTTCTCCTCGGAGCGAACCAGGACGTGGTGGCCTTGGAGATCGGGCAGGAAACTCCTTAGAGCCTGGAACACCGCCAACATCTCGAGACAGTTGATATGCCACTCGGATCGATGCACCTGCCAGGATCCCCTTGCAAAGCGGCCGTCCATGACCGCGCCCCAGCCCGTGAGGGAGGCGTCTGTCGAAAGAACCAGCCGGCGACAAGACCCTCCCAGCACGGGCCCCTGGGACAGGAACCAAGTTTCCTTCCAAACTGATAGGGAACGAAGACACTTGCGCGTAACCCAAACCAGACGGAGAGGATTCCCCTCGGGGAAAAACCCTTGTTCCTTAGCCACCACTGCAGGGGTCTCATGTGCAGCAGTCCAGATGGTATTACGCTGGACGCAGCCGCCAGGAGACCCAACACTCGTTGAAAGTGTTTCATAGTGATGGCGTGGCCTAACTTCACCCCTTTCACGGCAGCCAATATGGTGTCGACACGTGCCGGAGACAATTGTGCCCGCATCGTTGTCGAATCCCATGCAACCCCTAGGAACGTAGCCCGTTGGGTGGGCGCCAGCACGCTCGTCTTTGCGTTGAGCCTCAGCCCTAAACGCCGCAGACGAGCCAGAACGACATCTCGATGCCGAACTGCCAACTCTCGAGACTGGGCTAGGATGAGCCAGTCGTCGATGAAGTTGAAATCCGGATGCCCCGGAGCCTCAGCGGGGCCAGTGCTGCATCCATACACTTGGTGAATGTGCTAGGGGAAGTGCCAGGCCGAATGGAAGAACCCGATACTGGTAAGCCACACCCCCGAAGGCAAACCTCAGGAACTTCCTGTGAGAAGGACGGATGGAGACCTGGAAATAGGCGTCCTTTAGATCTATCGTGACGAACCAATCCTCAGATTGGATGTGCGTCACGGTGGCGGGGATGATGAGCATCTTTAACCTGAATCTCCTCAGAGACCGGTTAGAACCCGCAGATCCAAAATAGGGCACGCAGCCCTCCGTCCTTCTTGGGGACTATGAAGTACCGGCTGTAGAACCGGCGTCTCTGTCTGGGGGGGAGACACGTTCCACGGCCCCTTTCCTCAGCAGAGTACAAACTTCCTGTCCCAACACCGGACCTTGCTCCGGGCGGACCACAGTCCAAACCACCCCTCTCTTCTGTTGAATTTGGAGGGCGGGTTTTGAACTGTAGTCGATACCCATCTATGGCAGTGCGCAGGACCCGCGGAGAAATGTTCGTCAGGCTCCGCCAAGCGTCTGCAAAGTCTGCCAACGGAACCAGCCCCTCGGGGCTGGTGGTCGGTGTCTCGTGTGATCTTCTGGTGGACCCCTGAAGCCCCAGAACGGCAGGGGGGAGCCGCCGAAGATCCACGGTGAGTGAGTCGGGATGCCGTCCGCCTGCAGACCCTCGGGGCAGGCAGTACGGCGCGGACTCGATGGTGGCAGGTGCGTCCTGAACGTGTAAACGGCGGGATAACATCACCTGTTGCCACGGCGGAGGGGACCTCGGTCGGCCTCCGGGGGGGGTGGGGGGTGCGGGAGGGGAGAAAGACTCCCCTACCCCGGTCTTCCCTGAGCTCCGTCGGGACTGGATGACGGTCCTCAGATCGCGTCTCTCAGACGGCTGAGGGTGAGAGCGCCGTCTCGCTGCCCCAGCTCCTTGCGGGGGCCCCCGAGAAGCGACACTCTGCTTCCCTCCTCTCCGTAGGAGCTCGTAGAGGGAAGGGACCTACGCCTGGCAGCCTCAGCTGCCTTGGGTCCAGACCGGCGAGGGAGGTACTGGCGGAACGCTTCGCACTGCGTCTAACGCTTCGTGGTTCTGCGAAGCTCCGCCAGATCTTCCTCGGAGGGACCCCCCCTCTGAACCATCTCCTGTAGCAGGTTGGCTTGGTAGGCTTGAAGCACCGTGGTGTGCAAGCTCGCACCTGCCTGGCCCGCTGCCATGTACGCCTTCCCCACAAGCGTGGATGTGGTGCGACATGGTTTGGATGGTAATGCCGGCTTCTCCAGGGAGGACGCAAGTCGAGGGGAGAGATAGCTCGCAAGCTCATCCTCCACCCGAGGCATCCTCCCATAACCACGGTCCCTAACCCCCATCACATTACTGTAGTTCAGTGATCGGGGTGTGGAAAGCCATGTAGAGAAGGGTCTGCCCCATGATTTACTCATCATGTAAATCAGGAAAGAATGGCAGAGACCGGCGTGGAGGTGGCGTGTGGTGCTTAAGAAACCTTTCATCAAGCTACCACTAGCCTGTGGTGTCTGCTCCTCCCGTGGCCAGTTGATGTTGAGCTTAGCCACGGCTCTAGTCACCACCTCCAGCAGCACGTCATAGTCGGGCGCGGCCAGATGACGCCGCCCCGACACCCGGAAGTCATCGTCCACTGCGCTGAGCACGTCCGCCTCCTCGGAGTCGGATTGCTGCAGCGTCTCCGGATCCAAAACCGCGAGCGGGAGAAGCCGAAACGGGCTCCCGAACGAGGAAAGGAAGCGTCGGAGCCAGCGGATGAAGGTCGGGAAAAAGCCTCAGCCGTCCCGAAATCCTCCGACAGATCACGCTGTGAACCCATGAGTGAAGCCGCCGGGCCGCCTCAGCGGCCGCAGGGCCCGCGCCGCGGGGAAAACACATCCGGCCATCCTCGGAAAGAGAGCCATGCTGTACCTCAGTACCCGCACGGAAAGGGCTTCGCAACGGGCGCAGGCAGCCCCCTCGAGAGCTGCCCGTGCGTGCTCCATCCCCAAACATGAGACACACATCTCATGAGAATCTCCATCCGTGATGTACCGAGGGCAAGAAAAAAACACACCTTCTGTACATCTGGTTGCCGGACATGCTGGTAGACTTCTTCTTCAGGTAAGACACACTGCTTGTAGGACTGGAGCTTTCTTCAAACAACATACAGAGCGCCTGCTGAATAAAAAAAAGCTAATGATGAGTGTGTACAGGTGTGCTTTATACTCCTCCGGTTATTCCGTCACACCTTACCGTTCTAGCAACAGGCCAATAGGATTGGAGTGATTTCATTCACGTTCAGACCTGCTTCGCCTAGAGGCGTTCCCATAGTGTCGTAACCGACGCAGTTCGAGTTCCCTCGAAGGGAAACAACAGTGATTGTTTTAGCAACTGTTAATTTCCCTGCTCCTGAGAAATGGGGAACAGAAGAAAACACAGGCAGTAAATTAGAGTGTTACAGCATGTTTGGACCCATTGCTCCCATAGAGTAACACTGCTTTCCAAACACCAATCAGAGTAAACCAAATTATTACCAATGTAAAGAAACTGATTTGGAGCGTTACAAAGAAGAAACTGAAAGTAGAATAGATCAGAATATTCTCTCTAAAAAGAGATTATTATCTCTCTACTGTCAGAGATAGAAAGCAGAGACAGATCCGAACCAAGTACAGTGCATTTGTGTTTACTGTATTATAGTTTTGCAAGAATTGTTTGCTTTTGCAAGGGATTTATAATGTTTTGTTTTATTGGTGTAAGATTTTGTGATTAATGTGTAGAGGTTTTCAAAAAATAGCCACTAGTTTCAAAAAGTGTGCCTAAGGAATTAGAAAACACTGTAATGTCCCCAAAGTGTGTGCAGCTCAATGCAAAAACGTACCTGCCACAACAATCAGATGTAAGGTGGAGTTATGACGTCCTCTTCTGTTCTGGGCTTCACAGTAATAATTCCCACTGTGTTCAGCTCTGATGTCAGTGATGGTGAAGTTCTGTCCTGATGCTTTTGGTGAGTCTTCATTCTTCTTGTACCAGGTGTATTTAGTTGGGTTAGCATCACTGCTACAGGTCAGAGTCACTGAACTGCCCTCCACTATCTCAGCAGAGGGACTCACTGACACAGAGGGAAGCTTTGGAGCATCTGGAAAATATAAATAAATTTAAAAAAAATGAGGATAGATTTCTTTGGTGCTACATGTTGTATTGAAATGAGTAATAGTTATGTGTTGTACGCTGTTTTTATTTTCTATTTTACCCTTTAAAAAAATTATATTTTAATGTGTTTTCTTTTTCCTTATGTGTGTGGAAGCATCTGAAACTTTGGAGGTGACTTTTTTTTTGAAGGTGGGTTTGTGACTGGCAGCAGACAGAGCTGTGTGTTTGGGCCACTTGAGTTATTCTAAAATCTAAAGCTGTGTTCACACTGAAAGTGAATCCAGCGTTTTGGGAGGCTTGATTAAATACAAAGTCAATGCAAAAAATGCAAATTCACTCTGGGCGGTGCGGAAGATGCATTTGTTGCGACTTTAGCTGGGTCGCACGAGTTCAAAATTTTTAACTTGAGCGAGAAATTCGTTGGATGCTATGTTGTGAAAGCCTATCAGCGTGAGATTGTCCGGCATTGTTTGAAGAGGACCAGGGAGAGCGGGGAATCAAAATGCCGCTGGCTGACGAACGGGGAAGTGTACGGGGAGCAGCGCTGCAGTTTTTGGACAAATAAACACACGTAATTGGACTGGATTATGCTCTGACAACAACGCTGTTTACTCGCGGGAGAAGCTCAGACTTAACTGCTTTTATTAAATTTGCTTTTTAACTTTAGTTTTTGGGAATACAACGTTGATTCATCTTCACTGGAGTTTTTCGGCAGCTAGTGTCTAGCATCTGGTTCCACTGTTGTTGTTAGCGTCGACTGGCTCCCAGAGCTCTGTTGGACTACTACTTCATATTTATATAAAAGACCGGACAAAACTGAACATTACTTGGAGAAAAGAAAGCGAGGAAGTTGAACTACCTGGTGAGTTCAGAAAATGTGTGTCTGTAACTTTATTCCAGGTATCGTTGTACTTTACTGTGAACAAGTTAGCATAGCCCAGCTCAAACCGAACTCCATTCAGAAAACCAACATTTTAAAAGTTGTTGTCCTGCTGTCCTGCTGACAGACCTGGCAAAGCATGAATTAATTTGTTTAACAAATCGGCATCATATTGTAGTTATTTCGGCATCAGTTTGATCCATTTATTGCAATTAAATCACAGCAAAATGTTTACTTTGCGTTCATTTAGCTGTAGAATTTGCGGGTTGTGTTTATTTGTTTATCGCGTTGTGTGCGAACACTAAGTAGTTTTTCACCTGCGTGAGATTAAATTTGCGTCGTATGAGAACACTGTCATGATTGGCGGAGTGAAGGCGGAGGTGTGGACCCAAATGCAGACGTAGGCGAGGAGGATGCAATTCAAACAAAGATTTATTTACAAAAAGACAAACAGGCTAACACTGGGAGCTCAGCAGCAAATGTTCAAACAAAAGGGAACTCCAACTCCAAACAAAACATAATCCAAAGGGAAGAATCCGTGAACAAAGTACAAACCAATGAAGTAATCCAAAAGGGCAGGGAAGGCACAGAACACTCAACACGGACGACGCAGATAATGCAGACAATACAGACAATACAAGGACGTGACAAAGACTGAAGAAAACTTTGGACAATATACACACACACACACACACACACACACAGGTAAACGAGCAGGGAGGGAAACACAGCTGAGATACATCAGGTAATCAGACAAAGCTAGACAAGGACACCAGGTACAGAAGGTTACTGAAATAAACAGGAAGTAAAGTTCACAGGAACACACAAGAACAGATCTACCAAAGTAAAATGCAAAAACATGGAAAGACAGCAAAATCAGGACACAGACAGAGACGGGAGCAAACAGGAGACAAGACTACCCTAAAACATGGAGATAAGACTAAGGACTAAGACAGACCATAATGAGAAAATACAGAACTACAACGATAAGGAAAACACTAAACATGAACTAAAGCACAGGACCAAGAACTAAGATGAGAGATAAGACAGTTACAATGACAACTTAAAGCGAATGAGCCAAAATAATAAACTAGACTACAAAACTCCAAACCATGACAATATCAAGTAAACACAGGAAAAACAACAGCACAAAACCAAATCCTAACAAACACAGCATAATAGGAGGGCAAGAAGAATGTCCTTCATACATTTTTTATGAGCAAAAATGTTGAAATGTGCTGTAAATACTGGAATTGTGTCCCTGATTAACTTTCTATTAGCAGAGTTGGGCCTATATACTTATTGATATTATATTCCTGGTTAGCACAAGCTAAGAAATCTATGTACTTTATATTTCCTTTATGTTTTGACATGTATAATTTCATGGTCAAAATTGCTATTTCAGAAAACAACTATATAACATCTAACAACTATATTTGTACTGTAATTTAACTGTGTGGGGGTTAAAAAAGTTAGCCCTTCCTACAATCCAAAAAATGTTGCCACCTAATAAATGTTGCCACCTAATAAAAATCCAGGCAGCAATTTTGTTTCTAGCAAAATGTATTTAGCAAAACAAAATACAACACATTAACTTACTCCCTCACCAGCCACTGTAGCTAGTGGTTTTCCAAAGTTACTAGCCAAGATGTGTGGGAGCATCTGAAATTTTAGGTGAGGTGGTTATCTGGATTGAATCCTCTGAACTTCCATGCAGATTTGGGAAACCAAAATATTTGACTGGATAGTTAAGCTTTAAAAAGTTGTCTGAAGTTGAATGATGCTTTTTAAATTTGTTGTGTTTTACTCACATTTCACTTTAATAAAGACTGATTTAGATATCTTCTTCACCAGCTTGTTCTCAGCTACACAGTTATACTTTCCAGAGTCAGAGGACTGAATGGAGCCGAAGACAAGCTGTGGTTCTTTACTGAGGCCCCATCCACACTACTCCGTTTTAGTTTACAAACGGAGAATTAAAATGAATATGATCTCCGTCCACACCCGTGTTTCCGCTGCATTTTGGAGTTGATCACACATTAAAACGACTGAAAACGCACAGCTAGGACCCGTTCAGGTGCACTGGGCATGCGCGTGCCAGTGTAAACATAAAGCCGATGGTCTATTCTGTAGTTACAGCAGATTTACAGCAGAAAGAATAAATAAATACAGACTAAGCATCATACCAGTTTTTTTTGTTGCATAGATCAAAAATGAGCTGGGACTGTTACTGAATGTAACACGGGAGTGTGGCATCAGAAAACAGACTGGGAGCGACATGCACAGTACAAGTGTAGGCAGATGAGTGTTATTTGCACAGTACAGAATATTTTGATAAAAATATGTCAAAAACCCAGTCAGCAGCATCTTTTTTCTGCTTTGCAAGACCCAATCAGAGAGCCGAGCATGTTTCTAAAGTCCTCCAATTTGGCCCGTCTTCACTAAAACGCCCTCCAGAGTTTTGAATCGCAAAACGGGGTCGGCAGCGTTTCCGAACTTCTCCGTTTTAGGTCTTCGTTTTCATCGTTGTAGTCTGGATGGGAGGTGCAAACGTAGCAAAAGGTCTCCATTTTAATTCGCAAACGCAGTAGTGTGGATGGGGCCTGAGAGGATGAAGGTTTGGATATCCATTCTCGTTGTGGCAGGTATATTTAGCTGCTGGGTTAGCATCACTGCTGCAGGTCAGAGTCACTGAACTGCCCTCCACTATCTCAGCAGAGAGACTCGCTGACACAGAGGGAAGCTTTGGAGCATCTGGAAAAGATCAATTAAATGAACCAAAATGAGGACAGATTTCTTTGTGTTGTGTTGAAATGAGTAATAGTTATGTGTGTGGAAGCATCTGAAACTTTGGACATGGCTTTGTGACTGGCAGCAGACAGAGCTGTGTGTTGGGACCACTTTTTTACTCATTAAAATTGAAGAGACTGACAGACAACATGACACAAACTTGCTGAAATGTGTTCTAAATACTGCAATTGTCACACTCTGCATTTCTGTCTCTGTTTTCCCCTACACTCGCTCTCTCTCTCCCTGCCTGTGTCTCATTAGTCTCATGTCTTTCACCTGCGTTGCTCCCGCCCTGCTCGTTAGTCCCTGTGTGTGTGTATATATACCTGGTGTTTCTGTCTTGTCTTTGTCGGGTCATTGTATGTTGTCACCCTGTGTAGCAGTTGTTCTCGTGTCTTCAGCCTTACTCGCCGTGTCTCCCTGTTACCCTGCTCATTTTTTGGATTCTGGTTTTCACCCTTTTGGATTTCTGTTGGACAGCCTTTGTTTTTGGACTCAGTCAATCAGCCACTCTGTTGTAAGTGTGCTCGTCTTTTGTTTGCTTATTAAAACCCCTCTGAACTGTTCCTGCTGGCTTTCGTGTCCTGCATTTGGGTCCTCCAACCTACTACCTGCTTCACCCATACCAAACCCTGACAGCAATGATGGCCCTGGCTGACTATCAATGAGCAGAGTTGGCCCTTCCTACAATCCAAAAAATGTCGCCACCTAACAAAATCCAGGCTAGCAAAATGTATTTAGCAAAACAAAAACAATAAACATTAACTTTTTTCCCTCACCAGCCAGTGTAGCCAGTGGTTTTATAGCCAAAATGTGTGGGAGCATCTGAAACTTTAGAGGTGGTTTTCTGGTAGGGCCACGGAGCGACTGGTGCTCCTGGTGCTCCTGGTGCTCCTGGTGGCCAGTCCGACTATGTTTGGAATGATTAGCTACAAGTTAGCAACGTGGTGCGTTGGGGATTATGATCGATTGTAGTCTTTACTTGCGCACTGTGCTCATGAATAAGGGTCATAAGCGAGTGAAATGGTCCCACTGTAGAACCCTGTGTGTGGGCGAGGATAATGAGAAAACTGCAGTGCAAAAAGAGAGACGAAGTGTCACACACAGCACACTTTTTTGTTAAATCGCACCCCTTGCGATCATGTAATCTTCACACTGGGCTCCTGGTGTGACAGGAGTGTGTGCGGCGTCAGGAACAGTGCTCTCAAGTGCTGGCTCAATTGAGTTGGAAGGTTTTTCAGGAGCCACAGGGGTTGGCGAAAGATGGCATCTGTTTCTTCGCAGAGCGCCCCCGGGCGTCTCAATGATGTAGGGCCTTGGCGTGCCGGCAGTAGACACCACAGTGCCTCTTTCCACTGTATCTTTGACCCACACATGATCACCGGGGTGAAGGTATGACATGTCGCGTGGTCTGTGTCTTCGGTCATAGATCTGTCACAGTTTTTGTCTGTACTTTTGTTCTGTCCTTTTCAAGTTGTCCATGTCTGCGCACCCTGGGTTGAGCTTGGATGGAATGGCAGGAACTGGTGTTCTTATTTTCCTTCCCATCAGAAGCTCAGTGTGACTGTATCCATTTGCCAGGGCAGCAGCTCGATAGGCCATCAGGGCGAGATAAGCGTCGCTGGATTTCCTGAGGAGACTTTTGATTGTCCTCACAGCACGCTCAGCCTCCCCGTTGCTCTGGGGAAAATGGGGACTGGAGGTCACATGACTAAAGCCCCAATCCTGTGCGAACTTTCTGAAGGTCTCGGATGCAAACTGTGGGCTGTTGTCTGAGCGGACCACTTCAGGTATACCATGACGGGCAAAGATAGACTTGAAGTGATCGATCACAGCTCCAGATGTTGTGGATGTCAGTTTGGCCACTTCAAAATATCTTGAGAAATAGTCCACAATGACCAGGTATTGTTTGTTTTCTATCTGGAACAAATCTGCTCCTACAGTAGACCATGTTCTTGGCGGGAACTCAGTAGGCATCATCGCTTTAGGTCTCATCGATTTATTTTCTCACAGCTACACACATCACATTTCTCTATCATTTGTGTCAGCACTCTGCTGAGGCCCGGCCACCACACTGAATGTTTAGCTCGCTCTCTGCATTTTGTTATTCCCAGGTGGCCCTCGTGCAGCTTGGACAGGATGTCTGCCCTGAGTGATGCTGGGATGACAATCCTGCTGCCACACAGTAGTAGACCGTTTTGGACTGTGAGCTCACCTGAAAATGACAGATTGGGCTGGAACACTCTTCAATGGAGAACTTGTCTGGCCATCCTTCGACACAGAATTTCTTCAACTGCTGGAGTTTGGCGTCGTCGTCCTGGTGTCTCTGAATTTCTCTTAACCTCTTTTCTGTAGCTGGGAGACTTGCTATGACAGAGTCAACATAGAGATTGATTTCCTTCCCCTGCAATCCTTCTGCAGTGTGGCTGACAGGAGCTCGGGACAGCACATCTGCAGCTGCATTGTCTTTGCCAGCCACATGTGATATGGTGTAGGCAAACCTCATTAGACGCATGCGTAGACGCTGTATGCGTGGAGGAAGTTCATCTAAGCTCTTTGAGCCTAGTAGAGGAATCAGGGGCTTGTGGTCGGTTTCCAACCCATTTACAGTGGGAATGCGGGACTGGAGACATGTGCATCAAAGAGTAATGGAACATGACAGAAGTGGCCCTCATAGAGAATGTGCAGACACCTGCTTTTTTAAGGATCAGCAAAGGAAATATAAGTTAGATGCTCAATGTAAATCAAATGTCTATCGCAAGAGAGCAGGTGCGTCAAAGACGACAGTTTATGGAACGTATCATTGTGTAGTGAACCAACCAGTGAACACTTAATTTTTTTTATCCCAAAAGAAAGAACACAGCATCTCCCCTTTGTCTTTCCCTAAGAACGGGGAAGTTATCACCCCTCAAGCAGACAGCCTGACTCCAAACTGAAACACCCCAAAGGAGCTGTGGCGGTTTTGGGGGGGACCCAACAGGGGCCAGTGCCCCTGTTAAACAGACCTTGGACCCCCTATGGCCCCCTCTGAACAAAAAAATCTACAAATCATAGTAATATATCTTCCTTGCGACGATATGGTGCTGATGCGAAAGGCAGAAAAAATATGTCTCAACTAATCGGATCCTTTAGGACGTTACACCGCCACTGTCTGGTGTCTTGCCAAGGTAGTTATCCCTGATAGAAAGTGTTCCCCTGCCGCGGGAGCACGTGTGCATTCAACAGTGAATGCGGACTTTCGTCTTCACGAAAGTAAATGAAAAATTATGAAACATGTGGATTTTTTCTTTGTATTATTCAGTGCACTGAATTGAGAATGTCTAAACAAAACGAGCAGTTTCAGTGTCCCTCGCAAAGCAAACATTTATTTTGCGATACTCTGACGATGTTATAATTGAAAACGTAGTTGATCACTTTGTCATCCAAGTTACTGTTTGGAAGCTATACAGACAGACTTTTTCAAGCAAGCTGCTCCTACAAATATCTACACAATCGAGACTGTAAAATCAAGATCACTGTAATCAGTTTAACACTTTGATCACCTCAGCATTACATCTTCTTTACTCGAAATGTATTTAAACTGAATGCAGCATTGTAGACAATATTTGTCTTTGTAATCCATGTTTCCATTGCATGGATAGCCTTTGGATATTGCTGGAAATTGTTCTGAGTCGCCCTCCTTAAAAGGTAAATTATTATCATAACAATTTAATAATGCATTGCATTTAAACAACATATTTTATTATTCTTATATAACTTGCATTTGTTTATTTGTTTATTCCATATTTATATATTTATACATTTATTTAGTATTTAGTTATGTTTGTGTACGAGTAGCACCTTATCACTAAAGCAAATTCCTCGTACGTGTAAAATACTACTAAAGCTCTTTCTGATTCTGATTATTTTCACACAAAAAGCGATAGCAGTAGCCTACTGGTCCTACCAGGCTGGACATGCAGACTGCCAAAATATGTATCCCCGTCCACAACACACAGATGATGGCCTACCATCAAGTATTTAATTTTGTGTATATTCACATCATGACTAATAACAGGGGTGATTATGGAGAAGTTTCTATTTTCCTGGCAAAAGTTGTAGTGGGATACAAATTGTTTCAGACTGTAATTTCAACCCACCATAAAATGCATCCCCCTTTATAATGTACAGATGATGGCCTACTATCAAGTATTTTGTTTTGGGTATGACTAATAATAGGGGTGTATAAGCCACCAAGATGGTGCTGAGTATAGAGGCCTCGGTGTCAGGTGCGCTTTGTTTTGGTTTTGGTTTTGGTGTTAATTCAGTTTTCCTTGCCGTGTACACCTACAGTGTTTTAACGTCATCACTTCGTTGGGCCGGTGAAAACCACATTGCCAGGGCTGAAATTGGTCCCAATCTGAACCTGGCTTCTTGTGACCAATTTAAAGTTTAAATCAAGTCTGTAGCTGAAAGTGTGCTGAACTAGTACCCTTACAGAGTTGAGTAGGGATGAGGAGGATTTAATCCTTCACTCCATTCACTTACAAAGTGTTCCTGGAAAATCTTGAATACTTTGGAAATTATTCAAGGTATCAATGAGAAAAGTACTACCCCTCTATTCATTGAGCTGAAATCAGCATTGACTCAGCGTTCACTCGAAATAAAACCGCCTTTAATCATCTGTTGTAGCTGCTGTGAATGTGAAACAGGCAGAGCTGAAGAAAGTGCATGATCAGCAAAACATTTGACTGGATAATTAAGCTTTAAGAAGTTGTCATTAATTAAATTATGTGTTGTTCTTAAATTAGCTGCGTTTTACTCACATTTCACGTTAATAGAGACAAATCCAGATGTCTTCCTCCCCAGATCATTCACAGCTGCACAGTAATACTCTCCAGAGTCAGAGGACTGGATGGACCTGAAGACAAGCATTTGTTCTTTACCGAGAGGATGAAGGTTTGGATTTCCGTTCCTCTTGTACCAGGTGTATTTAGCTGCTGGGTTAGCATCACTGCTGCAGGTCAGAGTCACTGAACTGCCCTCCACTATCTCAGCAGAGGGACTCTGTCGGGTCGGAAATAAGGACCGGCCGGGCCAGTAAAAGACCTGGTCCCTACCCTAACCAACGTAATAAACTCAATAAAATTACTCTATTATATTTCTTCTTTAGTCAAAAGACTGCGTAGTCAAAAACTTCACTGGAGACGGTCAAGAGTCGGTGCAAAAGAGTTTATTCCAATAAAGGACCGATAAACCCGAGCAACATCCCTGCAGGTCTCAGGATGGAACCGAGTTGGTGGTCAGCGAACATCGCCTTATATTCACCTTAAGCTCCACCTTGTCCCTCCCTTCAGGTGGGCGTTACATCTTAACTCCTCCTTATCTCCTCCTTCTAGGTGGGCGTTACTCCTTAACTCCACCTATGGTGTTCGCTGACCATTCCTCCCCTTTGGTGAATTTCTTATCCTCTACTGCCATCTAGTGGCCTTTTTCTTGTACTGTTTTACCAAATTAACCCTTTCATTAATGTTACAATTTCCACTTTTTAACTATTATTACATGTAATTATTGTTACCATTTATCTCTCTTTATATTTTTTACATTACTGGATTAGAAATCCACCAATATGTTTCAACTTCAGTCCCACTGTATTTTTTAAAGTTATACAGGCATAGTTTGACACCATTAAAACTTAAACACTTACAATCGTATTTTTTAAAAGAATTGATAAGGAATAACATATTTCATACATGTATAACGTGATTCAATGAACAATTACATGATTTAGCAATGCCAACCATGAGAGTGCTTTGTCTCATACAAGTTAACTTTCAGCAGCGCAGAGCTTGGTTGCATGCAGTACCTAGCCGTACCAGTTGCCATAAATCATAACATGTCATGATCTCATTCTTGGCTTCAGTTCGCGATGATCTCAGCCCTGGCGTACGTGACTTTCTGCATGTGCCTTGCTTCTAATGAGTGGGTTACGGTTGGCTAGGTTTTGCCTGCGCGGCCTGAGCAGCTTCTCTGCTCATGTAGGCACATTAAAAAGCACACGTTCACAGAGAATAAGAATAATATATGATAAACACACAGCGTATAAGAATAAAATATGAGTTTGAACACACTCATTAAACACTCAGTAGTTAAACACTCAGTAGTTAAACTTTACACTATAAAATAACACTTTAAATGATGACGATGGAGACCACCATTGCTCTAGTAATTAATGATAACAATTTAGGCTATAATGCTCCAAAATAATTCACAACACTCCCTCCTCTGAGGCTGTAAAGCCTCACACTTTATACACCAACACTGTGACCACTGAAAATAGGCGGCCTATTGTATTTGCATATGAAACCTATTTCTCAGACTTGTAGACCTTCAAGAAAATACCCAAATTAGTGTTTACACGTTGTGAAATAATCAATAATCATGTGGTGGGATGTTCCTGTTTCTAACACATTTGAGCAAGTTATAATGACAAGGATTTCCATTACTCCTCTCTCCTCCTCATTACCCTTTAAATGAGTTTCCCTTTAAATGAGCTTAACATATTAAACTACCTATACGTGCTATAATATAGTGAGATATACCTTGTAAATGGTTTACACTCGTGAAACAAATAATATCTTATGCAGTGAGCTGTTCTTTTCTTATATACTTTAGCAAGCTAACAATTATAACAACACCTAATGTGTTGAAAGGCACACATCATCAAAACAATCACATGGTGCATAGTGAACTTTCCAGACATAAGAGTGTTTCAACAATCATTCATGTGACACTTCAGAATGGTGCAAAATGTCTGATAAACATGTATGATGTCTATTTTGAAAGTTTAGTCCGTGGTGCTGTGGAACTCTTTTTTGGCACTCAGGTTTCTTGGGGAACAGACTGGGTACCATTTTGAGGGCGCTCAGTCGTTTGTAGTTTCAGTCTTGTTCTTCCTTTTGCTGGTTCACTTGGACTCATAGCTGGTGATAGTCAAAGTCGTCTCTGTGGTGATGCAGGTCGCGCTTGATCTTGCCTGCTGCTGCGTCTGCCTCCTCTGGTCTTTGACTGGCTGTGAAGGATTATTAAGCTTGCTTGCAACTGTATCTTACTATTACCAATAAGTGAGCTTTATCCTACTGTTTGTAGTTTGGAGACTTTAACTATTGTTTCTATCTGTCTAATTTTTTCAACATGAGTTTGCTTCCTAGATATTATATTTGCTTGCAATTTAACCCCTCTAACATCCTGTATATCTGTGTATTGAATTACATTGCTATTGGATGTACAAATAGCAAATCTTGAAACACTCCATTATTCATTAGTGCACTACAATTCTTCCATACTTCAAACTAGTTTACTAATACTACCTACAGAAACAGGAAGAAAACATAGATTAACACAGATGTTCAACAAAAACAGAAAGAAAACATAAATGAACTCAGGTGTTCAGCATCACACATGTGTCTCAGGTTATCATTACAGTTGCTTGGTTGTTCCTGTGGAATACATGACAAAGGTCAGTCATGATTTGATACTCACAATCATCAAATTTAAGCATGCAGTAGCAATGTGCTGCTAAAATTGCTTTATAAGGCTTCAATGAGGCTTCTCCTTTCGGCCTCTTTAAAATCCAGCCTGAAAGGTTGCCTGTCATTGTATTTGCTACATCGAGGAGCTCTGCGCTGGCTGTTCCTCTGCACAAATCCAGAGCAGACAGTGATATCTAACAATTATAATATAAAAATAATCCCACTAGATTCCCCTGTTTAAAAACACAAGGAATTCCTGATGTTCTGATCCCTTTTTGCTGAAATTTAGTAACAGGTGGCTGCTGGAGGAGAGCAGGACACCAAAGTTATTAACTCAGTATATTTGTGTTAATGAATCAATTATTAATGACATATCTTGCTATTTTATAGATCCTGAGCTAACCTTATTCCCTGTCTGTCTTTTTTGTATTTAACATCAGTCCCTATTTTCTTTTTTCTTCCCCTTTCTTTCTATTTTTTTCTTCTCCTACAAATTATCAACACTCCTACTCCCAAACTCCTGTGAGGTCTTCAAACAGTTCTTTTTCGGTAGATGTTGCAGTTTTCAAGGCCTCTGACAGTCTGACCATTTGTAATGTTGATCATGGTGAGACAGAGAGCTCTTCCTTGGTGATGTCTCTGTCAGCACTTGGTCACATGTGAGAGCATTTTGGCTGAAGTTCATTTTCACTGTGAAGCCTTCTTGACCTTTTAAACTTTGTGCTGTTAGGTTCACAGTCTTTAAGGTGGTGTTGTCCTCTTTATGATTCGACTGTAGATGGTAGGGGTGGTCTGACTCGCTATGTCCTCAGCGTTGGGAAGATGCTGACGTCAGTGGAGGTGGGCTTGGGCCTGTGATGCATCAGGTTGGCACGCCTCTCTGTGGAACGCCTCCTGTATCACTGTTCGTTTGTGGCCCTCCCTTTCTTCCTCACAGTCAGATTCTGCTGTGTCCATTTTGAAGCTGCTCTCTCGCCTTCTTCATGAAACTTCAGAGCTGCCATCTTGTCCACTGTAGCTCTGTCTCGCTGTCGTCATGTCTCATGGTTTGTTGTGCTCTGCAGGTATCTTGGTCTGTAGGCAGATCTTTTGTCTTTCTGAGATCTGTGCTATGACGAACTTTTCACTTTGTTTGGGAGTTGTTATTCTTTCTATTCATATCTAGCTCTCGTCTCCTCCCTATCTAATATAGCCTCTCTTTTTCCATCTCTCCTTTATATCTGAACTCAACCCTTTAAAGACCCTAATTCTTTTTTCTTCTTCTTCTGCCTGTACTGGCCCTTGACTGCACTTACTTATATCTTTCTTCCACTTGCTGTATACGTTTCTTCATCTGGGGGTATATCTATTTAGACCTTATCTAACAGGATGGGGTCTTTCATTATTCTGTCTCTGTGACTACTTTTCCTTCACTAAAGGCTATATAGTATGTCAATATTATCTAACTGTTGGTCAAACTGTTTCTCCATATTTTCCCTTCATTCCAAGCTTTCTCTATCTCTTATCTGACGTCTTTTATTTTATCTTTAACTACTTAGTTTTGCTGTTACCACATATGTTGTTGCCACAGCTCCCTCCTTTGACCACCTTTGCAGCTAATATTTCTTTTTTCTGCTCTTTACCATTTAATTTCACCTGCTGTGTGCCTCCCAGGACAGCCATCGCACACTCACTGCGAGCAAACACTTACTCTCTGGAAACTTTGGAATTTGGACGGCCTTCATGCCTCAAAAAGGAAAAAGACAGTTAATTGTCAAGCCACACAACCAAGAAACTAGAATGAAACACTTCATTGAAAGAAACTCAGGCAGCTCCCCTTTGTTTTTATATCAAAGAGCTATTCAACTGAAAAATCATCAAAGCAGAGTTTACTAAAAAATAACTAACTTCAGTGAAACTAACAACTATTAAAATATCAAATTCATTTTCTCACATCTAATACAAAATTGATGGCTCTCAATCCCTTCTCTAACTTAAATCCTTCATAGATAACACCTCACATTGCTGCCTATCAATCTGTACCTCTATGTTCCAATAAATTGGCAAACTTTATCAGATGTCATCATTTTTCTAGTTTTGTTCCTTCTCCTCGACCAAAAAGTGTCTTCAGCCTGTTATTCTGAACTAAATTTCCTTTATTATCATAATACTTCAGTAGGCTGTTTCAACTACACTTTTCCTTTCTGTATCCAGCAGTCATTGCCGTTCTTTTACTAATCTGCTCACTGTCAAGCTGTTATTGGTTCAAAAAACTTTTATAACTTCTGTTATTATTAACTAATGAGTAACTTGCTATAATGTGCTGTTGTTATCCTAGAAAGGTGCAACAGATCACAAAACTCTCATAACTTTTGGTTTAGGGCTGAACTGCTCTCTTTTTCTCTCTCTCAGCCTGCTGTCCTCCCCCACATGGACACACTCACTCACACTCACACAGACAGAGCTGCACCTCAGCTCCTGCTCTGTTCCTCTCTGTTAGCGTGAGCAAACTCCTTTTTTTCTCTTTTCTCTTCCAATCTCCATTATTTGGGCGTGGACTGCCACTTCAGAACTTTATTTTGCACATAGCTTTATCACAATTCAATCTGAGACTGCATCAAAGCCGTCTTTTACACTATACTAGTCCACATTCACTATTTCATCAATATATTCATATATTATTACTTTATAACTCCTTCCATCAACTTCTTATACTTATTTATATCACCATATCAACTCTATTCATCTGTTATCCTTAAGCTTTATGTTAGTTTAATATTAGATCAGTTATTCAACTGTCATTATTTTATACTTTTTATCTAATGGTCTTAAACATGAGGCTTCAAGACTCAAACTATTAGTATATTATTTTAGGCCTTGGTAACATTTATATGCACTTTTTCTTAACACACAGCTATCAACTATTTTCAGCAATATTTACATGCACGTACGTCTTCTGACTCCTATTCCTGCCGGCTTCTGACTTTATGTACATTACCTAGGCTTTCAGCTGAATAGTCTGATCCACTTCCTCAACACAGACTTAATTTACACTGCCTAGGTTTATTTCCAAATTAATTAGCCTGATTCACTTCCTCGACACAGACTCAATTTACTCCGCCTAGGTTTATTTCCAAATTGGTGGACCTGATTCACTTCCTCAACACAGGCCCAATTTACACATAAATATAGCCTCTCAATTCACTTCCTCAACATGAGGGCTTAGACAGAAATGATTCACTTCCTCAACACAAAATCTGTCTTTATAAATCGCTACTCAATTCACTTCCTCAACATGAGCGCGTAACACTTCTTTAAGCACGCTTTATTCTCCTATCCTGCCGCAGTCCTATTTAGGCTCCTAGCGGTAACGCTATAGTACATCCGCCGTTCAGTCCGAACCTACCATCGAAGAGCCCCAACACTCAGTGAAATCCTGCGATATAAGTCGCGGTAGCCACGTGATGACTATTTATTAGCCTATTGCCCATGCAGCCCGACCAGTAGTGAAGCGCCCCAGCACTCAGCTGTGACTGCACTCTCCAAGCCGCGGTATCCGCAATGCTCTTCATCAGCTCATTACGCCTATGCAGTCCTGTTCTGATTGGATCGAAGCTCCCCGACACTAAGTCGAAGCGTTGCGATTCTTAAAAACAGCGGTATTCACGATAATGGCTTTAAATTCTTATCTCTTCATCAGCTCACCACGCCTATGCAGTCCTGTTCTGATTGGATCGAAGCTCCCCGACATTAAGTCGAAGCGCTGCGATTCTTAAAAACAGCGGTATTCACGATGATGGCTGGAAAACACTTATTTTACTTACCCTTAAAAGCAAACAATTAAACACAAAAAGCGCATCTATTCTACTAGCATTACACACTTTGACATAGACATATTCCGCACCATGGTTCACACACACACACATGCAAATTTAGCTGCTATTGCATTTTGCCTGCATTTAGATTTGCACCGACTCTTACCCCCAGCGTCTACTTTCTTTCTTTATTTAGTTTCAATTCACCATTAAAATCCAAATTTCGTCTTTTAGTAAAATATTTTATACTTAATTTACTGCTTTTTGCACTCAAAATTTATTCTAGGTTCAAGATTGAGGAGACTTTAAGATTCACACCTGGGCGGAAAATCCCGTATTCAGACACAGTTAAAATGCAGAATTTTGGTTAAACAGGTATTCTGCTTACCTTTTCTATGTGGCCACGTGTCTCAGATACAGGCTGTCCGTCCCGGTCAGAAACTCTCGGCCTCTGGACTCAATCTCCTGGCTGGCTCGCCAATTGTCGGGTCGGAAATAAGGACCGGCCGGGCCAGTAAAAGACCTGGTCCCTACCCTAACCAACGTAATAAACTCAATAAAATTACTCTATTATTTCTTCTTTAGTCAAAAGACGGCGTAGTCAAAAACTTCACTGGAGACGGTCAAGAGTCGGTGCAAAAGAGTTTATTCCAATAAAGGACCGATAAACCCGAGCAACATCCCTGCAGGTCTCAGGATGGAACCGAGTTGGTGGTCAGCGAACATCGCCTTATATTCACCTTAAGCTCCACCTTGTCCCTCCCTTCAGGTGGGCGTTACATCTTAACTCCTCCTTATCTCCTCCTTCTAGGTGGGCGTTACTCCTTAACTCCACCTATGGTGTTCGCTGACCATTCCTCCCCTTTGGTGAATTTCTTATCCTCTACTGCCATCTAGTGGCCTTTTTCTTGTACTGTTTTACCAAATTAACCCTTTCATTAATGTTACAATTTCCACTTTTTAACTATTATTACATGTAATTATTGTTACCATTTATCTCTCTTTATATTTTTTTACATTACTGGATTAGAAATCCACCAATATGTTTCAACTTCAGTCCCACTGTATTTTTTAAAGTTATACAGGCATAGTTTGACACCATTAAAACTTAAACACTTACAATCGTATTTTTTAAAAGAATTGATAAGGAATAACATATTTCATACATGTATAACGTGATTCAATGAACAATTACATGATTTAGCAATGCCAACCATGAGAGTGCTTTGTCTCATACAAGTTAACTTTCAGCAGCGCAGAGCTTGGTTGCATGCAGTACCTAGCCGTACCAGTTGCCATAAATCATAACATGTCATGATCTCATTCTTGGCTTCAGTTCGCGATGATCTCAGCCCTGGCGTACGTGACTTTCTGCATGTGCCTTGCTTCTAATGAGTGGGTTACGGTTGGCTAGGTTTTGCCTGCGCGGCCTGAGCAGCTTCTCTGCTCATGTAGGCACATTAAAAAGCACACGTTCACAGAGAATAAGAATAATATATGATAAACACACAGCGTATAAGAATAAAATATGAGTTTGAACACACTCATTAAACACTCAGTAGTTAAACACTCAGTAGTTAAACTTTACACTATAAAATAACACTTTAAATGATGACGATGGAGACCACCATTGCTCTAGTAATTAATGATAACAATTTAGGCTATAATGCTCCAAAATAATTCACAACAACTCACTGACACAGAGGGAAGCTTTGGAGCATCTGGAGGAGAAAACATGAACACTTTTAACATTTAATTTCAAGATGAGGTTGAATTTTCACAGTGGAGCATTATTTCATTTCGGTGGTGCAGCTTGATTTCCTCGTGTATCAGAAACAGCATGGGTTTCTGTTACCATGGATACAAGTTGAACACTTTGATACATTAAAGATACAAGAACAGATAATCAGGGAATTTCTCTGATGATGCACAAGTTTGATCTGATCCAGAGAATTTAAACAGTCTAATTACAAGATAACAAATCTTGTTTTAATACATTTTCATTGTGAGTTATTTTACAGTGAAGACAGAAAATAAGAGTTAATTATGCAACATGTCTACAATCTCATGGGGAAATGATTTGGTTTTCATCCAGTTCTACAATGAATCACCAAATACCACTGAGTTACATGCAGTTAATGTGCAGTACAATAGGTTAAAGGCTCCACCAGATGGTGTCATGTCAGTGGAAGACTGGATGTAAACTCACACACTGAAGGAGAGCGGGACTTCTCATATCCTCGTACAGCACAGGAAAAGCTGTCTGCAGGATCAAAGTAGGCTGAATAAGAATAAGATGTTTGTCTCCAAATATTCTGTCCATTCTTGTACCAGATGTAGTAATGATGACCAGGTGAAAGACAACTGCTGTGACACTTCAGCTCTGCCCAGTTAGTAGACCCCTGAAATCTGCTCACCTGCACCTGGAGATCTGAATCTGTGAATAAGGAACAAAAATCTTCACTTTAGACTGAACTGTCTACATAGAAACACAGTAACCTTCATAAGATGTTGGACATTTGGAACTAAATAAACACATATTCAGATGAAAATGTTACCTGTGACAGACAGAGTGACTCCAGGTAAACCAGTATATTTCCCACCTGGTTGGTTTGTTATGAACCTGAACTTGTACTCAGCTGAGTCGCTCTCTCTCAGGTCTGTGACTCTCAGAGAGCAGAAGTTCATATGACAGTTATACTCCACACGACCTGAATACTCTGACTTTGTTTTCAGATCCACAGTATCATCACCTTTAAACCAGAATGTTTCCCCAGCAGTAATATAATGGTAACTGATTGTGGACGGGTATTTAATGGTGCAGCTTATGTCCACTGTTGATCCTTTTAAGGCACAGATCTTAGTATAAGTGTACGTCACTCCCCAGCCATACTGACTCTGTACCACTGTAACACAGAGCACATCAGACACAATCAACATTAATAACAGACAAAGTGGACCAAACTACCAATATGGTTTGAGGGAAACGTAACCTGGACAAGCTTCAAAATCCCGAATTATCTGCAGTCATTGTCACAGAAAGTTTATAAGGTGTTTGTCACATTTTAATGTTGTGAAAAGTTGGGTTTCTGCTTGGGTCCATTCATTCAAAAAAATCTAAACAAAATGCCTGAAAAGTGTAGCAGACCTAAATTTATTAGTTATGCATTTTAATAAATTTATAAGAATTGATACCCAATTATGAATTTTTAAGATTGATAAAATCATTTTTTCCTATTTTATTTCATTCCTCGTTTCAGGGCACCACCGGAGTTGTTATAATCCTAGAGTCTCCGGACCTCTAGGTAGTTTTGAATAATTATACAATTATTACTAGTGATCAGTTAGTTAATAATCGCTCAATTATCTTAAATCAGTCAGTCAGTCTCATATCTAAAGGGTCAATTCTCTTGGCAGGAACTATAAATAGGCAACACACACAGCTCTTGATTATATTACAGTGAATTTATTCTCTAACTAAGGTGATAAAAAGATGGTTGGATACAGGGAACAAACATTTGCTGAACAATGAGCCTCGAGGTTCGGTTGTGGGAAGCATTTGACTCACACGGCAATTGAAGAGCTAATGAAAGTAAACTAATGCTATAATTTCGGAGTTAAATGGACATCTTATCACAGAACGTGTGTTAAGTCTTACTGCTTGTCGACAGCCTGCTTTTGGCCTTTTGCACGGGTCCCACGCTAGCTGCCCGATCCTGGCTTTTTGCTAGGGATTTTCTGGGGTTTTCCGTGTCTGATTGAAAACGCCTCCTCCGTCTGGCAATTCGGCTGTTTGCAGGTTTCCTTCGTTGTAGCTGGCGAGACCACGTGGCTTGGTCTGACCTCGGTGAAGTTGGCTCGACGAAAAAGGCTTAAAATGGAACTTGGTCGTTCCTGAATTAGTCCAGTGTAACTTAACGGACTGATAACTTTAACAAACAAAAGAAATAAAGAAAATAAAAACAAACTGAAGGCAGATCGATGTCGCGGCACTTCACGTGTGTAGCTTCAGGCGAACAAAAGGGCCTGTTTGTTTCGCTGGCCGAGACTGGGCGTTGCCTGGCGAGGCACGCCACGCGCGTGCCGAAGCGTCCAGAGGGAGCAGAGTGGAAGAGAGCCAACAGTGAAGAGAAGAGCGCGAAGCGAGGTCGCGTGTCGCTCTTTTGTTGCCTGGGGCGTGGTTCCCCAGGAGGCGTCTCAGGTTTCCCAAGGGACTGCCTTCCTAAACTTAATGTCTAAAAAGAAATCTATTTGCCCGTATTATAATCAAATATTTTCCACAATCGAACCTCAATGGTTGAACGGTTGTACTGTTCTAGGCATTTGATAACAGGAAACAATTGTCACATTATTGGTCAGGATATTTATACATTTAACGGCATTTCCGACGAGGTCATGTAATACTTATTTCATACACTGGGGGGAGCACAGGTTACATGAGGAAAGCTTGGATTACATTAGATGAAGGAGTGTCTTGCTGAAAATAAAAACCTTGCACAAGTAACTTCTTTTCAGCACTAATATCAACAATCAGGTAACTAAAGATTTAATTAAACTTTGAGTCTTTGGAGATTGCAGTCCAGTTCAGTGTCTGGACAATGTCACACTTAGGTGAGACAAGGAGTATCCCTTTGATGTGGTAATAAAACAAAGAATAAGGTCAGTTGCCACGGAAACATGTGTGGGGGGGCCAGTTTTGATAGGCTGTTCAGGGAGAGGCCAATGGCTGGCTCGTGTCCCTTTGTCAGTTTAACAGTCAGGCACCGTGTTATCATCTTCGGAATCAAAAAGGTCGGGATAGCACTTAGTGAAAGCAACTTTGACCCCTCCCCCTTCTTCTCTGGGGAGGAGAAAGGAATTTAGGGTAGCTCCAAATTTATTCAATGTAAAATGCACAAATCCACACCATTGTTCACTACAAAAGCTTATGTGTCAACACACAAGTAATCCAAACAGAAAATTTATAAAATTACATTTTACACTCTTTTCTGGGATAGAGCAGCAGAACAGTGGTACATGGAGGAGGAACTAGTCTAAATGACTTTATTAATATAATATTATAACATTAAAAGTGTAAGTTTGATATTAATATATATTATTTTACTATATTCAATATAATTTCATATATAACTTACCACTTGAATAATATTAATTCAAGTTACAGCTGTTTTAATTTACGGTTGTTTTTTATTCATTAACTTTGTGCAAGAAAAATGCTCCAGGCTACATGATAGTCTCCAGCCTTGATTTTGGCCAGGCTACTAACTCGTCAATAATCATACCCATTTATGCAGAACATTGAGTTCAACATTTATAAAATTTGTTGCACCACATCAAACTTTTTATAAAATCCTGCTCCATCCAGGCTGTGATTGATCTGTTCACAAAAACTGATATTGACAAGAGCATTGGCTTTCTGAAAAGTTGAAAGTATTTCAATAAAAGGCACCGACTTAGCTAAATAGCCAGATAACGTTAGCCAAACCCACACGCATCTCGCTCTTGTTTTTGCTGTTTTTGTTTTTGCTGTTACACTCAAGACCCTGAGCGAGAAAGATAACAAGAAGCCGACGGTGCGTGCAAATTCCAATGCTTATGCAGAGGCTCTGCTGAAATACCAAACCATCCTCACTGTCCAGACGTTTTTACGCATCTTCCAACAAACAACTCCACTTTCCAAGTATTTGCAAACAAGTGGAAAGGATTTGCTCACGGCCCATCGCTTTATCACAAGCAAACATGACAATATGAAAAAAATATGCAAGGGATTTTAAGAGGGTAAAGGCAGCAACAGATGCATTTGTGCAATGGGCCAATAGAGAATTAAATGTGTGTGAGACAGACACAGAGGAGGAACACACGCTGCCAAACCGGAGACCAAAGAAGACAAAAAGGATGCCAGGCGAGTTATGTGATGATACAGCCATATCAGATGCTGACAGCAAGTATGAGGTACAAGTGCACAATGTCATTCTGGATTCCATCATTTCCCAACGTTTTGCTAAAAACAGAGAACTGTACACAGATTTCGCCCTGCTTGATCCCCAGAACTTCAATGGCTTGAAATGTAACGGTGTACCTGCAGGTGCAGTCAGTGCCCTGAGCGCCAAACTGATCAGGCTCGATAGCAGAGCAACTCCCGAGGCCTTACAGGCTGAACTACTTAGCCTGGCCACGCACTGGGACAAGCTGAAGTGATGAGAGATGAGTACTGAGGATGGAGATGATGAGCAGACCCCAGATGAAGAGTGAGATGTTGTGAACACAACATGCCAATCTTGCAGAAAGTGTCCCTTCTGTTGTTATTATGTCCTACAAAGGCATAACCTGCTCACTGACTCCTACCATCTAATCCGACTGTGATACAAGCTTCTGTTAACTCTGTCTGTGACACAAGTTGCACGTGAGCGAAGCTTTTCCACGTTAAAATTCACAGGAGCACCTTGAAAACTTTATGTTGATGGCAATCGAAAAGGAGACTCTGGTTTCTTTGGACACGGATTGCATCATTAAAAGGGTGGCAGAGAAGAGCGCTGATGCAACGGCTGCTGATTTAATAAGGTAGGACATGCTTCTTTTTATCATGTATTTTATTGTGGTTTGGTCATAACTGATGGTCATGGTGCTTTATCTTTCTTAATCACGTGTGTTGTGTGCGTGTGTTTTTGCCCGCCATGCCATGCTCGTGTGTGCGTGTGAATGTGTGTGTATAGACTGCAGTCTATGCGCCTTGCCGTGTACTCAGCGTTCACTCGAAATAAAACCGCCTTTAATCATCTGTTGTAGCTGCTGTGAATGTGAAACAGGTAGAACTGAAGAAAGTGCATGATCAGCAAAACATTTGACTGGATAATTAAGCTTTAAAAAGTTGTCATTAATTGTATAATGTTTTTAAATTAGCTGCATTTTACTCACATTTCACTTTAATAGAGACAAATCCAGATGTCTTCCCCAGATCATTCACAGCTGCACAGTAATACTTTCCAGAGTCAGAGGACTGGATGGACCTGAAGACAAGCTGTGGTTCTTTACCGAGAGGAGGAAGGTTTTGATTTCCATGATATTTATACCAGGTGTATTTAGCTGCTGGGTTAGCATCACTGCTGCAGGTCAGAGTCACTGAACTGCCCTCCACTATCTCAGCAGAGGGACTCACTGACACAGAGGGAAGCTTTGGAGCATCTGGAGGAGAAAAAATAAATGAACAAACATGAGGACAGATTTCTTTTGTGCTACATGTTGTATTGAAATGAGTAATAGTTATGTGTTCGTACGCTGTTTTTATTTTCTATTTTACCCTTTAAAAAATTATATTTTAATGTGTTTTTTTTTCAGTTTCCCTTTGTTGCTTTTATGTTTTATGTAAAGCCCTTTGAATTGTTGTAATGTACTTACAAATAAACTTGTCTTGCCTTATGTGTGTGGAAGCATCTGAAACTTTGGGGGTGACTTTTTTTTTTCAGAAGAATGTCCTTCATACATTTTTATGAGTAAACACAAAAATGTTGAAATGTGCTGTAAACTGGAATTGTGTCCCTGATTAACTTTCTATTAGCAGAGTTGGGTCTATATACTTATTGATATTATATTCCTGGTTAGCACAAGCTAAGAAATCTATGTACTTTATATTGTCTTGATGTTTTGACATGTATATTTTATTGTCAAAATTGCTATTTTGAAAACAACATTAAATTGTATCTATTTTTCTGCAGATGACTGATATTTGTACTGTAATTTAACTGTGTAACACTGGGCCTAACACTCGTAAATACATTTGTAATTGTGATCTTTCCAGGGACAGATACACGATACACGAGCACCACCCACACAACCCACGGCACACTTTATGTAAACAAAGTTACTGAACAATATTTACAACAACAACTTTAGTAAACAGAACAAGGGGAGCATGTTTGGCTAGAAGCCAACAAATATTAGCACAATGGCTTCCTGATTCTGGCTAAATCTACATCTGTCCACTGCAGATGCACCTTCCACAACCTGGATGAATAACTATAAATTACTGTATTAGTATAATATAACATTAAATAAAAAGCATAATGTTAATTTAATAGTAACCTGTTGTTAGTATAAATATTAATTATATAATGTTACTATATTGATTATAATTTCCTTTAATGGTATACTTCATAGCTTACCTCTAGTATATTAATTCCAGTTACAGCAGTTTCACGTTTGTGGGTTGTTTTCAGTCATTAAATCTTTGTGCAAGAAAAATGCTTTACATTCGTCTATAACTTTTATGTCCCGCCCCATCCAGGCTGTGATTGGTCGATTGACCAAAAGTGACACTGAGCACATCAGCTTTATGAAAAGTTGAACATGTTTCAACAAAAGGCACTGATATAGCTAAATAGCCAGCTAAACCCAAATGCTGCTTATCTTCTCCTGATTTTCTTCGGTCTCACAGTTTCCACTGGTGCTCCTGGTGGCCAGTCCGACTTTGTTTGGAACGATTAGCTACAAGTTAGCAACATGGTGCGGGGTGATTATGATAGATTGTAGTCTTTACTTGCACGCTGTGCTCATGAATAATTTTTATGGTTCCCGCTCCCGATCGACTGCAGTGCACACAGAGACAAATTGTCACACACACAGCACACCTTTTTGTTTAATCGCACACCTTGCGGTCATATAATCACAAGGGTAATTGAGTAACATCGCAACTACCATTAGAACTATCGTGTAGCCCTACTTTCAATGCGATGTCTGGAGAAATTGCAGTGTGAATTTTTGAATTCAGTGAAAGCTTAAGGTCTCTAAACATAACGTAATTACTTTGTCACTTACATGAATTATGCTGTTCTGTTACTGACGTGATAATTCCTTCCTTGCTAAGCACAGAATGGTCAGCAGAGGGCGCTCTATGCATTATACTAAGACATCAGTAGGTAACCAGTAAAGTAGAATGAGACGTCAGTATGTGATGAGTAAGTCCAAGAACGCACGCTGCAGAGAGCGCTCCTGAATAAAACTGTATTTTCATATTTCCAACAGGTAAGCAAACTGTAAACAGAACCCTGGTGAAAGACATTAGTGTTACGTGGTTTATAGGTACCCCGTAACCTTAATAAGAGGCTCTTCTGAAAGACCACGGCAGCATGTCGTTGATCCCACGGCTTTATTTACCCCCCCTCCATCAGGTAAGATGGAGGATTCCTTATTCTGTTTGGGAAACGTCCCTCACACGCTGGAGTCTGCTGACTGGCTTCACACTGGGCTCCTGGTGTGACAGGAGTGTGTGCGGCGTCAGGAACAGTGCTCTCAAGTGCTGGCTCAATTGAGTTGGCAGGTTTTTCAGGAGCCACAGGGGTTGGCGAAAGATGGCATCTGTTTCTTCGCAGAGCGCCCCCGGGCGTCTCAATGATGTAGGACCTTGGCGTGCTGGCAGTAGACACCACAGTGCCTCTTTCCACTGTTTCTTTGACCCACACATGATCACCGGGGTGAAGGTATGACATGTCTGTGTCTTCGGTCATAGTTCTGTCGCAGTTTTTGTCTCTACTTTTGTTCTGTCCTTTTCAAGTTGTCCATGTCTGCGCACCCTGGATTGAGCTTGGATGGAATGGCATGGCAGGAACTGGTGTTCTTATTTTCCTTCCCATCAGAAGCTCAGTGTTGACTGTATCCATTTGCCAGGGGAGCAGCTCGATAGGCCATCAGGGCGAGATAAGCGTCGCTGGATTTCCTGAGGAGACTTTTGATTGTCCTCACAGCACGCTCAGCCTCCCCGTTGCTCTGGGGAAAATGGGGACTGGAGGTCACATGACTAAAGCCCCAATCCTGTGCGAACTTTCTGAAGGTCTCGGATGCAAACTGTGGGCTGTTGTCTGAGCGGACCACTTCAGGTATACCATGACGAGCAAAGATAGACTTGAAGTGATCGATCACAGCTCCAGATGTTGTGGATGTCAGTTTGGCCACTTCAAAATATCTTGAGAAATAGTCCACAATGACCAGGTATTGTTTGTTTTCTATCTGGAACAAATCTGCTCCTACAGTAGACCATGTTCTTGGCAGGAACTCAGTAGGCATCATCGTTTTAGGTCTCATCGATTTATTCTCTCACGGCTACACACATCACATTTCTCTATCATTTGTGTCAGCACTCTGCTGAGGCCCAGCCACCACACTGAATGTTTAGCTCGCTCTCTGCATTTTGTTATTCCCAGGTGGCCCTCGTGCAGCTTGGACAGGATGTCTGCCCTGAGTGATGCTGGGATGACAATCCTGCTGCCACACAGTAGTAGACCGTTTTGGACTGTGAGCTCACCTGAAAATGGCAGATTGGGCTGGAACACTCTTCAATGGAGAACTTGTCTGGCCATCCTTCGACACAGAATTTCTTCAACTGCTGGAGTGTGGCGTCGTCGTCCTGGTGTCTCTGAATTTCTCTTAACCTCTTTTCTGTAGCTGGGAGACTCGCTATGACAGAGTCAACATAGAGATTGATTTCCTCCTCCTGCAATCCTTCTGCAGTGTGGCTGACAGGAGCTCGGGACAGCACATCTGCAGCTGCAATGTCTTTGCCAGCCACACGTGATATGAGGCAAACCTCATTAGACGCATGCGTAGACGCTGTATGCGTGGAGGAAGTTCATCTAAGCTCTTTGAGCCTAGTAGAGGAATCAGGGGCTTGTGGTCGGTTTCAATGTGAAAACTCTTCCCAATGAGGAACTCTGCAAACCTCTCACAGGCCCGTGTTGATTTGCCAGAACCTCCTTCTCAATCTGGGCGTATCGCTGCTCGGTGCTGCTGAGGGCTCTCGAAGCACACGCCACAGGTTTCCACTCTGTATCTGCTTGCTGCTGGAGAAGAACGGCGCCCATCCCATATGAGGATGGGTCAGCGGAGACAAGTGTTTCAGCATTAGGGTCATAGAGAGGTCATGTTCTCTCAGCAAGTGAAAGCAGGAACTTCCCCAGATAGTTTGTCATCCCCAGAAAGCGTCTCACCTCGCTGACGTTACTGAGCGCTGGCATGGCTTTTACAGCGCTCACTTTATCTCTGTCAGCGCTGACTCCTGATGCCTCAATGACCTGCCCCAGGAACCTGATCCTGTTCTTGGAAAACTCACACTTGTCGTTAAGCGTCACTCCCGCCTCCTGCAGATCACACACACTGTACTGGTCTGTGTGCTTGGCTTTTACTAAACAAGTCAACCCATTTACAGTGGGAATGCGTGACTGGAGACATGTGCATCAAAGAGTAATGGAACATGAGAGAAGTGGCCCTCATAGAGAATGTGCAGACGCCTGCTTTTTAAGGATCAGCAAAGGAAATATAAGTTAGATGCTCAATGTAAATCAAATGTCTATCGCAAGAGAGCAGGTGCGTCAAAGATGACAGGTTATCGAACGTATCATTGTGTAGTGAACCAACCAGTGAACACTGGAACTTTATCCCAAACAACAAGAACACAGCATCTTCCCTTTGTCTTTCCCTAAGAACGGGGCAGTTATCACCCCTCAAGCAGACAGCCTGACTCCAAACTGAAACACCCCAAAGGAGCTGTGGCGGTTTTGGGGGGGACCCAACAGGGGCCAGTGCCCCTGTAAAACAGTCCTTGGACCCCCTATGGCCCCCTCTGAACAAAAAAATCTACAAATCATAGTAATATATCTTCCTTGCGACGATATGGTGCTGATGCGAAAGGCGGAACAAATGTGTCTCAACTAGTCGGATCCTTTAGGACGTTACACCGCCACTGTCTGGTGTCTTGCCAAGGTAGTTATCCCTGATAGAAAGTGTTCCCCTGCCGCGGGAGCACGCGTGCATTCAACAGTGAATGCGGACTTTCGTCTTCACAAAAGTAAATGAAAAATAATGAAAAATGTGGATTGTTTCTTCATATTATTCAGTGCACTGAATTGAGAATGTCTAAACAAAATGAGCAGTTTCAGCGTTCCTCGTAAAGCAAACATTTATTTTGATCACTTTGTCATCCAAGTTACTGTTTGGAAGCTATACATACAGACTGTCACCTTTTTCAAGTAAGCTGCTCCTACAAATATCTACGCCATCGAGACTGTAAAATCAAGATCACTGTAATCAGTTTGACACTTTGATCACCTCAGCATTACATCTAGTTTACTCGAAATGTATTTAAATTGAATGCAGCATTGTAGACAATATTTTTGTCTTTGTAATCCATGTTTCCATTGCATGGATAGCCTTTGGATATTGCTGGAAATTGTTCTGAGTTGCCCTCCTTAAAGGGTAAATTATTATCATAACAATTTAATAATGCATTGCATTTAAACAGCATATTTTATTATTCTTATATAACTTGCATTTGTTTATTTGTTTATTCCATATTTATATATGTCTACATTTATTTATGTTATGTTTGTCTACGAGTAGCACCTTATCACTAAAGCAAATTCCTCGTACATGTAAAATACTACTTGGTAATAAAGCTCTTTCTGATTCTGATTATTTTCAGTCCTACCAGGCTGGACATGCAGACTGCCAAAATATGTATCCCCGTCCATAACACAGAGATGACGGCCTACCATCAAGTATTTAATTTTGTGTATATTCACATCATGACTAATAACAGGGGTGATTATGGAGAAGTTTCTATTTTTCCGGAAAAAGTTGTAGTGGAATACAAATTGTTTCAGACTGTATTTTCAACCCGCCATAAAATAAATTCTAAAAAGAAAAATCTATTGAGCACATCACTTTTTTCTTTGTTAAACGACATCGCTGAGAGATTCATATCAAAAGGATGAATGCATGGGAGGATGTGAGCAAAGATGTGTGGCACAGGCAGCTGTCAACAATTGGCGAAACCCGATGGTGGGCCAAAGACGCTGCGCTTACAACAGTGTTTGGGAAGTTTGGGGATCCAGAGGGATGTCTTTACATTAATCTTGTTGTTACACTCAAGACCCTGCAATGCGTGCAAATTCTGATACTTATGCAGAGGCTCTGCTGAAATACCAAACCGTCCTTACTGTCCAGATGTTTTTACGCATCTTCCAACAAACAACTCCACTTTCCAAGTATTTAAAAACAAGTGGAAAGGATTTGCTCACGGCCCATCACTTTGTCACAAGCAAACATGACAATATGAAAAAATATGCAAGGGATTTTAAGAGGGTAAAGGCAGCAACAGATGCATTTGTGCAATGGGCCAATAGAGAGTTAAATGTGTGTGAGACAGACACAGAGGTGGAACACACGCTGCCAAACCGGAGACCAAAGAAGACAAAAAGGATGCCAGGCGAGTTATGTGATGATACAGCCATATCAGATGCTGACAGCAAGTATGAGGTACAAGTGCACAATGTCATTCTGGATTCCATCATTGAAAGTATTTCCCGACGTTTTGCTAAAAACAGAGAACTGTACACAGATTTCGCCCTGCTTGATCCCCAGAACTTCAATGGCTTGAAATGTAACGGTGTACCTGCAGGTGCAGTCAGTGCCCTGAGCGCCAAACTGATCAGGCTCGATAGCAGAGCAACTCCCGAGGCCTTACAGGCTGAACTACTTAGCCTGGCCACGCACTGGGACAAGCTGAAGTGATGAGAGATGAGTACTGAGGATGGAGATGATGAGCAGACCCCAGATGAAGAGTGAGATGTTGTGAACACAACATGCCAATCTTGCAGAAAGTGTCCCTTCTGTTGTTATTATGTCCTACAAAGGCATAACCTGCTCACTGACTCCTACCATCTAATCGGACTGTGATACAAGCTTCTGTTAACTCTGTCTGGGACACAAGTTGCATGTGAGCGAAGCTTTTCCACGTTAAAATTCACAGAAGCACCTTGAAAACTTTATGTTGATGGCAATCGAAAAGGAGACTCTGGTTTCTTTGGACACGGATTGCATCATTAAAAGGGTGGCAGAGAAGAGCGCGCTGATGCAACGGCTGCTGATTTAATAAGGTAGGACATGTTTCTTTTTATCATGTATTCTATTGTGGTTTGGTCATAACTGATGGTCATGGTGCTTTATCTTTCTTGATCAGTTGTGTTGTGTGCGTCTGGCTGCTGTGTCATGCTCGTGTGTGCGTGTGAATGTGTGTGTATAGACTGCAGTCTATGCGTCTTGCCGTGTACGCCTACAGTGTGAGAGTCATTGCTGCCTTGTCTGGTGTCTCAGTGGGGAAAATGTCCAGATTCAGGGGACGTTTTTTGTAACGTCATCACTTCGTTGGGCCGGTGAAAACCACATTGCCAGGGCCGAATTTTGGTCCCAATCTGGACCTGGCATCTTGTGACCAATTTAAAGTTTAAATCAAGTCTGTAGCTGAAAGTGTGCTGAACTAGTACCCTTACAGAGTTGAGTAGGGACGAGGAGGATTTAATCCTTCACTCCATTCACTTACAAAGTGTTCCTGGAAAATCTTGAATACTTTGGAAATTATTCAAGGTATCAATGAGAAAAGTACTACCCCTCTATTCATTGAGCTGAACTCAACATTGACTCAGCGTTCACTCGAAATAAAACCGCCTTTAATCATCTGTTGTAGCTGCTGTGAATGTGAAACAGGCAGAGCTGAAGAAAGTGCATGATCAGCAAAACATTTGACTGGATAATTAAGCTTTAAGAAGTTGTCATAAATTGTATAATGTTTTTTAAATTAGCTGCATTTTACTCACATTTCACGTTGATAGAGACAAAACCAGATGTCCTCCCCAGATCATTCACAGCTGCACAGTAATACTCTCCAGAGTCAGAGGACTGGATGGACCTGAAGACAAGCTTTTGTTCTTTACCGAGAGGAGGAAGGTTTTGATTTCCATGATATTTATACCAGGTATAAGTAGCTGCTGGGTTAGCATCACTGCTGCAGGTCAGAGTCACTGAACTGCCCTCCACTATCTCAGCAGAGGGACTCACTGACACAGAGGGAAGCTTTGGAGCATCTGGAGGAGAAAACATGAACACATTTACATTTAATTTCAAGATGAGGTTGAGTTTTCACAGTGGAGCATTATTTCATTTCGGTGGTGCAGCTTGATTTCCTCGTGTATCAGAAACAGCATGGGTTTCTGTTACCATGGATACAAGTTGAACACTTTGATACAGTAAAGATACAAGAACAGATAATCAGGGAATTTCTCTGACAATGCACAAGTTTTATCTGATCCAGAGAATTTAAAACGTCTAAAGACAAGATAACAAATCTTGTTTTAATACATTTTCATTGTGAGTTATTTTACAGTTTAATTTTGCAGTAAAGACAGTGAATAAAAAATAATTATTCAACATGTCTACAATCTCATGGGGAAATGATTTGGTTTTCATCCAGTTCTACAATGAATCACCAAATAGCACTGAGTTACATGCAGTTAATGTGCAGTACAATAGGTTAAAGGCTCCACCAGATGGTGTCATGTCAGTGGAAGACTGGATGTAAACTCACACACTGAAGGAGAGCGGGACTCCTCATATCCTCCTACAGCACAGGAAAAACTGTCTGCAGGATCAAAGGAGGCTGAATAAGAATAAGATGTTTGTCCCCCAATGTTCTGTCCATTCTTGTACCAGACGTAGTAATGATGACCAGGTGGAAGACAACTGCTGTGACACTTCAGCTCTGCCCAGTTATAAGACTCATAGACCTGTAATCTGCTCACCTGCACCTGGAGATCTGAATCTGTGAATAAGGAACAGAAATCTTAACTTTAGACTGAACTGTCAACATAGAAACACAGTAACCTTCATAAGATGTTGAACATTTGGAACTAAATAAATAAATATTCAGATGAAAATGTTACCTGTGACAGACAGAGTGACTCCAGGTGAACCAGTATATGTCCCACCTGGTTGGTTTGTTATGAACCTGAACTTGTACTCAGCTGAGTCGCTCTCTCTCAGGTCTGTGACTCTCAGAGTGCAGCGGTTCATATGACAGTATACTCTATACAGTATACAGTGACAGTTATACTCCACACGACTTGAATACTCTGACTTTGTTTTCAGATCCACAATTTCATCACCTTTAAACCAGAATGTTTTCTCAACTGTATAACGGTAATTGTTTGTGGTTGGGTATGTGTAGGTGCAGCTTATTTCCACTGTTGATCCTTTTAAGGCACAGATCTTAGTATAAGTGTACGTCACTCCCCAGCCATACTGACTCTGTACCACTGTAACACAGAGCACATCAGAAACAATCAACATTAATAACAGACAAAGTGGATCAAACTACCAATATGGTTTGAGGGAAACGTAACCTGGACAAGCTTCAAAATCCTGAATTATCTGCAGTCATTGTCACAGAAAGTTTATAAGGTGTTTGTCATATTTTAATGTTGTGACAAGTTACTTCTGGGTGTTTCTGCTTGGGTCCATTCATTCAAAAAATCTAAACAAAATGCCTGAAATGCTTATGTGTCAACACACAAGTAATCCAAATAGAAAGTTAATAAAATGACATTTTACTCTCTTTTCTGGGATAGAGCAGCAGAACAGTGGTACATAAAATACTCACAGATGTTCTGTATCATTCTTCTCCCAGCACTTCCTAACTCCTGTTCTAATTACTTAATGCTTTATGACTTTTGATGTTATTTCTGAATAAAACCAGGGTGAACAGAGAGAAGTCTAAACACAACGTCTTGCTCAGTTATACACAGTCAGTGCAAAGGAAGATGTACACATGCTTTCTACAGTTCATCTCTATGTGCACTGAGGCAGGACATCATCCAGTCTGAAGGTGCAGTGAAGTGAACAGGAAAGTATCAGACCTGTGACCTTTAATGCAGTTTACTGACCGGGATAAGAGGAGAAATATAAATTATTAGAGAGTCTGTGCTTTTCTTGGTCAGTTCTCTCTGTTCACTCTGCGGTCAGGTTGCTGCAGAGTTAAGTGTGAAAGCTAAAAATAAATACAGCGCACTGAGGTGTGGGAGAGTTTCTAGCAGCTAAACATAAGATAGCAGAAAACTGCTATCAAGATCTCTGACTTTAGCACCCGCTGAATGAGGGTAAATTGTTGGCAGATCGTTAGACCATCCGCCATTTTGGCAGACAGAGAAAACGTTCAACAGAAAGACACGTGTAGTAAGTTTAGTGTAGCCTATTATGGTGATCGGTACACACCCCTGCCTCACACACAAGACACACAGAGCAGTCAGCTCAGGTAATATCTGTGGCGGTGTTTGAACCAAACTCAGCAGTGGAAGAGGCCCAGTCCCTCCTGAGTGACAGCCGGTGAGCTTACCAGCAGCACCGGCCAGACAACAGGAGGGAACTCCGGTGTTGATGGAGAATCATAAGCTTGTCAATCAGAGACAAGAGACATCACTTGGTTTTATTTTCGTTGGCCAACTTTTGTATTGAAAGGAGTATTTTTTGTTTGCTTGTTGGGATCCAGAAGAAGACGTTTTTATTGAGATAAGGACCCATTCATTGGTGGTTTAACTGAGTGTTAGGTTTCCTGTCATCTGTAACGTACCTTTGAAATATCAGGCTGTTAGTGATTGTTAGGTTAAGTGAAATTAATGTCATGTACTAAAAGACATGCACAATGTTTTTTGTGTTTAAAATTCGAATAACATTATTTACATCACAGTATGCCTAAATGAGCAGAATGTTCATTTAGGTTATCTTGGTGCATTTCTAAATTGACAGATACAATTTCTGTGTGTTAGACAAAAATACCTGCTTGTCACAGTGGCAGGCAGTAAAGAAAGTTATTTTTGGACCTTGCTGCTGTCAACACAGAGCACAGAAACATCACACTGAGGTCAGACAGTACAAAAGGAACTAGCAGGAGTTGCAGATGAAGATATGAGAGAAGTTGTGTCAGTATGACTTCACTATGTGAGACCAGTAGGCCTATCTCTCTAAAACCTTCCCGTGATAAAAGTAGCTTCAAATAGGAACTATTTGAAGTCTCTGTTTCCGGTTTACACTTTCTTGTCTAATTTCCATTGTACAAGTTGGATAATGGAACAAGCCGACGCTTTGGTGCGCTAAATTGCATTGCACGTCTTCATTCAATGCGACAATAACACAGCATAGTGCTAACATCGTTTAGGCAGCATCAGCTCTGGAAAAATGAACTCACACTGTTCAATATACATTTGCATTAGCGCAAGCAGGACAATGAAATTAGGAAATACCCCCTAAACTGGCTGTTTTCATCATACAGTGTGAACAACTGATCCTGATACTTCATTCTGATCCACTTATTTTCACATGTGACCTTCAGCCTACTTTTACAAGACCTACATTTCCCAGATTCCCCTGTTTTAATGCAATAAATATAAGTTTAGATATTCAGTACCTGACACAGAGAGAAGGAAGACGACAAATCCACTCGCTGCTGCAGTTAAACTCATAGCTGCTCCTCTCATCTCTCTGTGTGGCTTCAGAGACAATAAAACATGTCAGCAGATAAAATAATGTACAAGGCAGATATACAGTATCAGTCACATCAATAAACAATTCTACTTACAATGAAGAAGGGCGCTGTCTTTAAAGAAGCCTTCCTCTGTGGTCAGTAAGCAGAACACGGATATCAGGCTGTTAAACTACTAGATTTCCTTCCTCTTTAGATTATTAATATTCATGATGAGCCAAATGCCAGTTAACACCAACATCAAAATAAAGCAAACTAAGAACTTAATAAGAGAGAATAAGAAAATATTATTATGCCCTGTTGGTATTAAACCTGTTTGCTGCTTCCCACTGACACAAGAAAAGACCATTCAAAAAGAGAAAACAGAACACACAGGCGTGAAAGTTGGTTTCATGCATCACTTGACACGTCTAGTGCATCTTTAGACAGTGAAATAACCTTTATACCAGTATGAGTTCAAAGAGATGGACTGCTGCAGTATGGGATGCAAAAAGTCACGTGCTGAGCTCAGTGTTTATTCAGTATTGAGAAACATGTAAGAAAAGTAGATCAGAAACAATGAATTAAATTTTGCAGCTCTCTCACTCACAGTCATTGTGACTCTGTGTCACTGTAACACAGAGCACATCTGACAAGATGCTGCTGGAGGTAAGACAGAAAATATGTCTTGTTGCAATTTGGGTGAAGTGATTCTTTGAAACAGGCAGTGGAGGGAGCTCTCAGAGTGAGGAAGCCTGAATGTGCCACAACAAAGGTTCACCACTAGAGGGCAGTGAAACATCACAGATACTGAAACATTACTCAAACCAATGAATGGATTATCAAAATAGTTGGCAATAAATTTAATAGTTGGCAATTAATCATTGCAGCTCCAGACTGTGTGTTGCTTTCAGCCTGTCCACCCCATTATCCCCAGGTCAGATCTACCGGTGTGCATTTCTCTCTAACACCACAGTGTATTTTCTTTGCTGCTTATCACTGAGAGTCACCAAAGTTAGAAAGTTGATGCTCATTGTGCCTCTATAAAGACACACAGCCCTGAAACTGTAAGATGCAACTTTTAACTAATTGACTGATGAAAATGGCTTCAAAAACTCACTTTACCATGAAGATAAACTTGAGCATGACAAATACTCTCAATTCCATATTTTACTGATACTTACTGACAGTACACCAATATTGTTACTTCACAGCTGTATTACATTAGTTAATACACATACACTCACTGATGATATGGATAATCAGGTAGGTGTTAGTGGTTTTACTTTTACACTGTTATTCTTAACGGTATATTCTTTCATGCAAAAAAGAAAAAAATATTCTTAACATGTTGATTTGTGGGTTTTTTAACCTGTCCTGCCCAGCAGTCTGTTACACATTATGAAGAGCTGGATGTTGTGATAGACAGATTATTATTGAAACTATTGGTTTGTTGTTCTTACCATCATTTTAACTTCTGTAACGAACTTGCTGAATGACGGCTCATAGAAGCTCTTAATGAAGGCTAAAAAGCTTCAAATTAAGTGAACCTCGACCTGCTCTGCTTCTATGAATGACCCCAAACAATTTAAGTGGACTAAATTGAGATTTAGAGCTCAAATGAATGTTAAATTCCTCTTCATTAAACTGTCTGTGCATCTATATCAGCAACATCCCAAATCATAATAATCTGTTACACTGTGGCACATTTCATCCTCATAGTGACAAGAACTGACAGTGTGAGCAATAAGCCAAGACAAGATTTTATTTGTCTGGTAAACTATGAACTTTCTATCTATTTAAGAGAGTGTAACAAACTAGTTTTGAGGCACTTCAAAACATCCAACCACCAACAAAGACCATCTAAGGAAATCTTATCGTAAATGTGGTCATAGTTTAGGGTCTGTCAGTGATGCTAAACTAAACAGGAACAGAAGAAAACACAGTTTGATGAATCGCTTGGATGCACACCATGGGTTCAAATTGATGTGCTGCATCAGTGTGGAAAAAAGTCACATGATGCAGTCTTATTGACTGTATAAGACCTATTTTTCAAAAAAAAAATCTGTTTATTTTAATTAAAATACAGGTCAAATACTAATAAAACGTTACATGAAAAGACTAAATGTTACAAAAGTCAGACAAATTATATTTAAAGGTGAATGCAAAAAATATTTTACATATTCTAAAAAGCTGACCCATGCAGTGTAAATAACAAAGTAAGTTTCTCTAGGGCATATAATTCATTTGTAAATTTGTAAATGCAATATCTGTTTTGGTCATTAGGTTTTGTTGACTGTGCTGTACAATGCAGCTGGATCCTCTCCAGTTTCCTGACCTCTGGTTCTGAAAAAAACAGAAGATATTGTTTGAAAAAATATAATTACCATCATATCCCAACAGTGTTTTAGAGTTTAAAATATAAAAAGGAGGGAAAATGACAAATCAACACATTTATTTCATTTGTTATGTCATCTGAATCTTGCAGTGAGTAGTGTTGTAGTACTCGAGACCGGTCTTGGTCTCAAGTACTACAAAAAAACGTATTGCTTCAAATGCAACCGATAATCCTACTTAAAAATATGTTCCCCCTCCCTGCTATAGTGAGCATAGAAAAGGAGTGTTGAATAAAGATGCTTTTGTTGATTTCAGCTTTTAGTGTTTGTATGCGGGTGTTTTAATGGGAATGTGGATCTTTCAGATAAATTTCAGGAGTACCTATGATCTCGTTCCACATTTCATTGTGTGTCATGTAATGTGGGGAACTGGTCTTGGTCTCGACTTGGTCTCAGCCCTTAAGTCTTGTTCCAGTTAGTGTTGTGTCGTTCAAAGAACGTTTCGTTCATAAGACCTAATCGTGCGTATGACTCGGGAGGAACGGGTTGTCTCATTGATTCGTTCATTTTCACGCATGTGTGAAGGATCTTGGACTTTTACGTTCACTCGTCACACGGGAGGTGCATGTGCTCCGTCAGCACAGGAAACAGAATTGATTAGTTCACGACTCTCAACTGTGGGTCTCTGGGTCTGAGTCGTTCATTTGTCACCTGACAGCTCCTACTGTGCAGCAGGAATGAACGACTCGTTCAGCGCTCACATGGGTCCTCCTCAGTCTTTCGTTCACTCTGCAGGCTGAGTGACTGCCAGCGCCGGAGAATGAGAGGCAGGTCGGCTGTCGGGTAACAGTCACCGGACTGACATTATATCTAATATCTATTTTTTAACATTTTATCAAGCATAACGTTATAACAGTGTAGTGATGTTGTGCTAAGTTATAGTTTTAACACAGCCGCACCCTAACTTTAGTCCTGCTAGTGTTTACAGCTAACAGCTGATGAGAGTTGTTCTGGGTCCACTTCAGAGCCCTGACAGGGTTCTACCGGGAGCCGAATTACCTCCAAGGTCGTCTCCTCTCCAAAACAAACAGACCCGGTCATTAAAACATTTAAACAGCCACGTAGCAACGTTAGCCCTGTAAACAGCTAACAGCTGATCCAGGTCTGCCAGAGATCGTGGAGATGTGGCCCATCCTGCATCCAGACCTGCCAAATTGCTGCGTTTATATGTGTTAATTAGGGCCCTAGGAAGAACCGTGCGAGGTCCCTATTGAAACTGTAAAGATTTATTTTATTTTTTCTGCAAAGTAAGCTCAATTTTGGGAGCCTAAACATACCCGAAAACTCACCAAACTTTGCACACAGTCAGTCAATCGTATTTTATGGGTTTCGCGCATGGGCGTGGCAAAATGACTCACTAGCGCCACCTAGAAAATTGGAAAAAAATTTGCCCCTCGTCCACGCTCAACCTACATAAACAAAAAAAGCCTCAAGAACCCATATCCTAAACTCAACAGGAATTCGGCCATTTTGAATTTTACGGCCATTTTTGGATGATTTACACACTCCGTACTTTAACAAACTCCTCTTGGCATTTAGTCCGATCGACTTCAAATTTAAAGGCATTGACGATGCTATTTGTGAGTTTTCGTCAATGGGCGTGTCCGTGGCATCGATGATTCGCCATGAAACAGGAAGTTATTATAACTTCAGTGTACATGCTCACATCTGCACTAAACTGTACATGTAGGATGAGAGTCCCGCCCTGAATACATGTACATGCCGACATTCACCCACAGTCATAGCGCCACCTGCTGGCAACAGGAAGTGACCTTTAATGAAGCAGCCCCTGCCGCACGTTTGACCTACATGTATGAAATTTCTGTGGCACATGTATCATGTCCAGATGTACCAAAAAGCCTCTTGGAGCGATGCCCTAAACCCAACAGGAAGTCGGCCATTTTGAATTTTACTGCAATTTTTGGATGATTTACACACTCTTTACTTTATTATTTAGTCCGATCGACTTCGAATTTCTGCTGTGCCTTCTAAAGGCATTGACGATGAAAAGTTGCGCTATCTGTGAGTTTTCGTCAATGGGCGTGTCCGTGGCATGCCGTCAAAGATCAACTCTTCGCCATGACACAAGAAGTTGTTGTAACTTCAGTGTACATGATCACATCTGAACAAAACTTTACGTGCTTGATAACTCTCCCACCCCGAAGACATCTACACGCCAATACCGATTTATATTCATAGCGGCAAGTGCTATGTAGCGCCACATAGGGGGCACAGGAAGTGACATTTAACACCTTCATGCAGCGTCGGAACCACGTAGCAAATTCACAGCCGCACCGGCAGAGCTCCAGAATATGCAACTCGGCCGGGTCACACCCGGACGCGCTACAAGTGCCAGGGCCCGCCCAACGCTGCTTGCAGTATATTTGTTTGTTCCTCTCTCTGTGCTGGAGTTCTTTAAGAACTTGGCGGCTTGATCCAGATTATTATTAAATTGGTTGAATTTTAATAAGAGTGTTTATTCATATAGTGTATCAAGCTTATTACTTCAATATATTTACTGCAAATCTGATATTAATATTTTACTCATGGATAGGTACGTTAGGCTACTGTATGAATGAACACTTTAGAGATAATGATAGTAATTATATACATAAGCCTTTATATGGCTGGTCTGGTTGTATACAGTGGTGGTTACATATTGACAACATATTTCTGTGGTTTTTACATGGTTTGAATTTGGTTGTGGGCCCGGGGAGGGGGGGGTTATATAATGATGACATACAGTAATAAAGAAGTGAATTTGTGCATTATACTTTGTCAAATAACGCAAACCAGGCAGCCTTCCATGTTTCAGAATGGCGCTGTTTTTTAATCGCCCACTAGAGGGCTGCAGTGCCACAATAACCAGCCTAGTTCAAATGAACGAAATGACTCAAAAAAAGGTTAGTTCATTTTAATGAACGAGATTTGAATGAACAAGTCTGTCAAAAGAGTCGAGCTTGCCATCACTAGTTTCAGTCTCAATAAACTCTGGTCTTGGTCTTGACTACAGCAATTGTAGTGAGGATAATGTTTCTGTGAGAAGAGCTGCTCACCTCGGGGCAGTATTACTCTTAAATATGACAACAGCATAGTCCATGAAATCTTGTTGCTCTGTGTGTCTGAGGGAGCGAGCTGGTCTGATGTTGGAGTAGAGAGGATCTGCCTGATTGTTGGTGAAGTGAATGCTGGCATACTGAAGGTTATCCTGCTCCTCTGGCTGTTCAGGTAGAAACTGCACAGACATATTTTACATGAGTGGGTTTTTCATTTGAATAGTGAATTCTTACAGATGATTGCAGTAAGACTGAAGCAACTACAGCTGTGGTAATGATGGAACAAATATTCCTGCTTCACCGTGCATTACAGAAAAGAGCTAAGTAAAGGAATTTATAAGTAAAGGACAAAAAGTAGGAAAGCTTCTGGATCTACTAGGAATTTAGTCACATCCGAGAAAAGAGGAGAATCACAGAGAGCATTTTAGAAATTAATTTCTGTGAAGAAGGATGTCGAAAAAAGAGCAACATGAAGTCCTTCTCAGATTAATTTTCCAGAAGCACTTAAAGAGTGAGTGACTTTTGTTCTTGAATAAGATCTGTGACTATTCTCACCTGTTCCCTGTTGTCTGGTCTCTCTTCAGGCTCAGACGATTCCTTGGAAGCCCTCTTTTTCCTGGTTAGGAGAATAAATAAGAAAATGATTGAACATTTTAAATTGGATAAACTGACCTTCAATGATTTAACATTCAATGATTCAGTGAAACAGAGCTGCTCACCTGATCCACAGGAAGAGACAGAGGGAAATGATAACCAGGAGAACAACAGTGATTGTTGTAGCAACTGCTAATTTCCCTGCTCCTGAGAAACAGGGAACAAAAGAAAACACAGACAGTAAATTAAAGTGTTACAGCATGTTTGGACCCATTGCTCCCATAGAGTAACACTGCTTTCCAAACACAACAAAATTATAATGGTGTAAATAAATGTCTTTAGAATGTTAGAAAGAAGAAACTAAAAGCCAAAGTAGATCAGAATGTTATCTGGCCCTAAAAAGAGATTATTATTTCTCTACTGTCAAAGATAGAAAGCAGAGACAGACCTGAACCAAATAAGGGCTCAGTGACCACAAACTGGCAATCAAAAAAGAAAGAAAACAAAATAAGAAATCAGGGTAACCAAATAAAAAATGTCTGTGAAGGTTCTCAGTCATCCAGGTCATACTTATCCAAAGAAGGTTAAATTCGTCCCTCATCCAAGAGACTTCTTCAGTTTGTTTTTTAAAAACCTGTCCTGCCCAGCAGCCTGCTATAGAGTATGATGAGCTGGATACCATATTGTGCCAGACAGATTCCACTTTAACAAGACAGTATTAATATACTCCTTTGTCTGTTTTATTATTTATTTAATTATGTATTGATTTGTCACCGGGCCGGACAGGGGGCAGACACGGGGATAGGGAGGCACAAACAGACAGCACAGAGAAAGGACAAGACCTGTAAGAGAAGGGGATGGAAGGTGTGGACAACAGGGAAAAGCAGAGGGAAACACCAATTACAGAAAGCAACGAAACCTGCAATAGAACAGAGAGGGGGCTTAGGGAGGAGAAAAACAACAACAAAAAAACACAAACAAAAACAAACAATAAAAATAATAATAATAGTAAAAGACAACCAGCCGAACAGCAGCAATAAACAGCTGACATAGTAAGACAACTAAGAGAAAAATGAAAACAAGAAACAGTCACGCACACTAAATAAGCAACACAGCACAGCAACGAGAGCTGGAATAATAGCAATTAATTTAAATAAGTAACTGAAAGAAAAGCTAAGACTAATTCTACCAGGGACAACCTAAATTTGTTTGTGTCTATGTGAGACTGTGTGTGTCTGTATGTGTGTGTGTACATGTGTGTGCGCACATAAGCCTGTTAAAGAATGTAGTTGTTGAGTGGGATACCACGACTGTGCCACACCTACCCCAGCAACAGTCAGGCAAGAACCCAGTAGCCAATAGGGGTTGGAGAAAGAATTTTTTTTTTTGAATCAATCAAAAAAAACAAAGACTCCCAGATGCACCGCGATGCAAACGCGAAAGACCCCAACCCAAATGCCAGTTGACAACGTAATCCCCACGGAACGCAAGAGGTGTAACCCGCGGAAGAGCAGCACCCGGACGGACCGCGTTGTGCAAACAACATAGACCAGTGCTCCCCACAAACCAGAGAGCAAGCGGAATAACACGACAGCGAAAGCCAGCGGAGAGAAACACCAGCTGCAAGTCCCAGCCCGGCAGCAAACGCGCCGCACAGGTCACCATGCACCCGCCAATAAAAGTCTGCCGTACCCCCAACCGCCAGAAAAAAACTTAGGCCACCGGCACCAGCCAACATCCCCCATGCCCAGCACGCCCCCCGGCCGCCGTGCAACACCAGCCAAACCAGCAACGAGGCAAAATCAACTAGCTCAGCTGCATGCCACCACCAAGCCACCTACCCATCAAGGGCCGAGAACTCCAGGCACAAACCCAGAACAAATCAGAGCACAGCCCTGCCCCGCACCCACACTGCACATCCGAAAACTAACTATATACCTCAGTATCCAGAGGGGTCCAACAACTGGCCGACAGAGAAATGGGGAAGCATGGATCCGAGGCCAACGACGCAAAACAGGGACGCAAACTGGTCCCACCAAGCCAACGAGAAAATGCCTCCCCCGGACTCCAATGCACAAACTAAACGCCCAGCAGCCATTCAGAGACCCTGCCCAGGGAAAAAGCACAATGGACTTCTTCAGTTTTGACTGACTGGTAGGGAAACCTCTGTGGGATCGTTAGCTAGGATCGTTGATACCACTGGTTCGTTAATGCTCCTGGCTGTGGTAATGACAGTCGTCTTGGTCGTTAGAACCACCCGTGGCCAAGTTTGAATGACCATCGTTGACATCCTCAACTGAGGCCAAGAGGAAATGCTTGTTCAATTTCCTGGGAAGTGATGACAGGACAGCATTGTAAGTGGGGGATGAGTGGTAGCATAGACCCCCTCCACTGTTCAATGGCAGCTTCTCAACCCGGGTGTAAATGGATTCCCTGACACCTCTTTCAAACCCTCCATCTTCTGTCCAAAAAGTTTCACCTGGTGATCCTCAAACGAGTGTCCTTTATCCTTCAGATGTAAATAAACTGCTGAGGCTACGTGCGTACCTATGTCGTAGGCTGCGCACGTAGCCATGCATTTATACTTGTGCATCGGTGTCCCCGTCGTTCTGCAATTAAACCCCCAAACGCTAGTCTGCAATAGCGCTACAGCTCCCAGTGTTGACTTTTGCCGGCCGAGCAGGCCAACGTCTGGTTTAGCGCTCTGCTAACGTGAAGGGGAGTAAAATTTTGTACGTGCGCCTGGTGTAGCCTTTTCAAATGTTATCAACCGAATGGATCGCATTCTGATAGGGAAACGATTCATTTCACTCGGGTTGTGACGGTCAAATATATCGATCCACCGCATCCTTATGCTCGAACATGGTGTTCGTTATAGACAATCCATGACTAGTACAGAAGTCTAACAACAAACACCCACTCGGGTTCAGATCAGGGGGGCCGTTCCTCCCAATCACGCCTTTCCAGGTATAAGGAGTACGGTTCCAGAGACCGTACTCCTTGAGAGACGCACCGAGACTGTGCGTGGAGGTCAGCCCCACCAGATCTAATTGGTAGCGCTCCATCTCCCGCACAAGTTCCAGCTCCTTCCCCTACAGAGAGGTGACGTTCCATGTCCCCAGAGCCAGCCTCTGCCGCCTGGGTCTGGTCCGTCGAGGTCCCTGACCCCTGTGGATCTTCCGATGGCACCCGACCCCTGTGGATCTTCTGATGGATGGTGGGTCCAAAGGATGGAGAGGGGGGTGTCACGTTGCTTCTTCGGGCTGAGCCCGGCCGGGCTCCGTGGCAAACCCGGCCACCAGGCGCTCGCCGACGAGCCCTCCCTCTGGGCCTGGCTCCAGACGGGGGCCCTGGGCTTCCTACGGGCAGGGTCTCTCCTCCTCTTCCTCGATTTGTTATCAAGGGGCCTTTGTGAACCATTCTCAGTCTGGCCCCTCACCTGGAACCACTTTTCCTTGGGAGACCCTACCAGGAGCACTAAGCTCCCGACAACACAGCCTCCAGGTTCACCGGGGCACACAAACTTCTCCACCACGATAAGGTGATGGTTCCCGGAGAGATATATATCTATATCTATCTATCTATCTATCTAATATGTAAACTATGACAATTTCTCTATAAATATTCATGATTTTATTTCACACTTGCTTTGGCAATGTAAAGGTCTGTTTGTTATGCCAATAAAGACCAACTGAAATGAATATATACATATAACCTGCCCAGGTCCATGGTGCATATGAATGTATTACATCCATAGTTCAGTTCCTGCTCAATAGATGGAATATCTGGCAGCCTGTGGGCCCACGTAGTATAAAGCCTGACCAATACTGGATTTCAGGCCGACAGCAATTATGGTTTATCGGCTAATGTTAAAAAATGACCTAACATATTTTTGCATTTCTGCATAAATACATAACTTTGTTGAAAAATAAATTTAGCAGTACTGTCCAGTGGACAAAAGCATGTAATCAACAATTTGTAAATTGCTCTAACATATGCAATAATCTAATATTGTTCAGTTTAGAGATCCACATGATTTATCAATTTAACTCTATGTAGCCTGAGAGAAAGAAATTAGAGCATAAAATCTCCCCAAAACACTCGCCAGTATTTGTTGCTGTATTGTCATCTTTTCTCATCCGGTCTCAGTGGACTCTGTTATGAAAGATATGCCACAGAGCTAAACTAAGAAACTTCTCAAAGTGCTTCTTCCCCTTATTAATATCCCCAGCTGAGGTCCACAATTTCCTGCCTTCAATGAAAACTGTGAGTGCAGCTGATTGCAAAAACTTACCTGCCACAACAATCAGATGTAAGGTGGAGTTATGATGTCCTCTTCTGTTCTGGGCTTCACAGTAATAATTCCCACTGTGTTCAGCTCTGAAGTCAGTGATGGTGAAGTTCTGTCCTGATGCTTTTGGTGAGTCTTCATTCTCCTTGTACCAGGTATAATTAGTTGCTGGGTTAGCATCACTGCTGCAGGTCAGAGTCACTGAACTACCCTCCACTATCTCAGCAGAGGGACTCACTGACACAGAGGGAAGCTTTGGAGCATCTGAAAAAGATCAAATAAATGAACAAAAATGAGGACAGATTTCTGGGCTGACGTATTGCTGACGTATTGCGGTAAGCGTGTCGACTCATTTCCGTTTCCGGTGCTTGTGTGTTGGTACCGTGTTGTGCTGCTCTCGCTAAATAACAGTTACATTTGTTTGATTACAGCGGCCAACTGTTCGCTAAACACTTATTCTTTACAGTAATTTTGCCTAAGCACTCACAGTTCTTTCCATCTTTTAGTGACTGCTGTTCAATCTCATACTTGTTCTAAAGTTTTGGTAGCTGACGCTACAGTACTTTAGCTTAGCCGTTAGCGACTTTAGCTTAGCAGCTAGCGATGGCTTCTCCTTCTCCTTCTCTCTCTCCTACTTTCTCCTGCTCGGTGTGTCAGATGTTCAGTTACTCCTCTGCCTCCTTTAGCGGTAATGGTACATGTAATAAGTGTAGTTTATTTATAGACATGGAGGCGAGGCTCAGTGATTTAGAAGTCCGGCTCCGCACCTTGGTAGATCAGTCTTTAGCTACTGTAGCTAGCCAGTCCCCGGTAGTCGGTGCGGAACGGCCTGAGTTAGCCTCTGGTAGCCGTCCTCCGGCATCCCCTGTGCAGCCAGGAAAGGGGGGCTGGGTGACTGTCCGAAGGAGGAATAGTCGTAAGCTTTCAAAGTCCACGGGGCATCATCAACCTGTTCACGTTTCTAACAGATTTTCCCCACTCAGCGACACACCCGCTGAGAAACCAACTCTGATCATTGGCAGCTCCATTTTGAGAAACGTGAATTTAGCGAAGCCAGCGGCCATAGTTAAGTGCATCCCTGGGCCAGAGCGGACGACATTGAGTCTTATTTGAAACTGCTGGCTAAGGATAAACGTAAATACAGTAAGATTGTTATTCACGTCGCGGTAATGACTCCCGGTTACGCCAATCGGAGGTCACTAAGATTAATGTTGAGTCGGTGTGTACATATGCAAAAACAATGTCGGACACCGTAGTTTTCTCTGGACCCCTGCCAAATCTGACCAGTGATGACATGTATAGCCGCATGTCGTCATTCCGCCGCTGGTTGTCGAGGTGGTGTCCAGCAAACGATGTGGGCTTTGTTGATCATTGGCAGACTTTCTGGGGAAGACCTGGTCTGATCCGGAGAGACGGCATCCATCCCACTTGGGAAGGAGCAGCTCTCATTTCTAGAAATCTGGCCAAGTTTATTAGTGGACCAAATCCATGACAACCCAGAGTTGAGACCAGGAGGCAGAGTCGCAGTTTAACACACTTCTCTGCCCTTCTTTTTCAGCAGTTACCCACCCAAAACCCTACGCAGAGTCGCAGTCTAACACACTTCTCTGCTCCTCCATTTCAGGAGTTACTTAGTGAAAATCCTATAGTGACGGTGTCTGCCCCCCGACCATCGAAATTATTTAAAAAGGTAAACAGAAGAGGAGCTGTGCATAAAAACCTCATAAAAATTAAAACCACAAGAGCAATAGTGCAAACGAATAGGAGAGTTAAATGTGGACTCTTAAACATCAGATCTCTCTCTTCTAAAGGTGTACTAGTAAATGAACTAATATCAGATTATGATATTGATTTGTTTGGTCTTACTGAAACCTGGCTGGGTGATGGAGAATATGTTAGCCTAAATGAATCCACCCCTCCCAGTCATATTAATACTCACATTCCTCGAGGCACAGGCCGAGGAGGTGGAGTTGCAGCTATCTTCGACTCTAGCCTATTAATCAGCTCTAAACCTAAACTAAACTATAACTCATTTGAAAGTCTTGTTCTTAGTCTTTCGCACCCAAGTTGGAAATCACTGCAACCAATTCTTTTTGTTATAGTGTACCGAGCACCTGGCCCGTATTCTGAATTCTTATCTGAATTTGCAGAGTTTTTGTCAACTTTAGTCCTTAAAACGGACAAAGTTATTATTGTAGGGGATTTTAATACTCATGTGGATGTTGAGAATGACAGCTTCAGTACTGCGTTTATCTCTTTGTTAGATTCCATTGGCTTCTCTCAGAGTGTTCATGAACCGACTCACTGTTTTAAACACACCCTCGAACTTGTTTTGGTGTATGGTATTGAAATTGAACATTTAGTGGTGTTCCCACAGAATCCCTCTTTATCCGACCACTGTTTGATAACTTTTGAGTTTGTATTGCTGAACTACTCGCCATTGGGCAAAAATTTCTATACAAGATGTCTGTCTGATAGTGCTATAGCTAAATTTAAGGATGCGATTCCATCAGCTCTAAATACATTATCTAGTCACAAAGTAACGGAGGACTCCTATGCTAATTTCAGTCCCTCCCAAATCGATCATCTTGTTGATAGTGCTGCAGGCTCGCTGCGAATGACACTCGACTCTGTAGCCCCTCTAAAAAAGAAAATACTAAAACAAAGACGGTTAGCTCCATGGTATAATACTGAAACTCGCAAATTAAAGCAAATATCACGGAAACTTGAGAGGAATTGGCGTTCCACCAAAGAGGAAAATTCTCGTTTAATTTGGCAAGATAGTCTTAAAACTTATAGGAAGCCCTCCGTAATGCCAGAGCAGCGTACTACTCGTCATTAATAGAGGAAAATAGGAACAACCCCAGGTTTCTTTTCAGCACTGTAGCCAGGCTGACAGAGAGTCACAGCTCTATTGAGCCAAGTATTCCCATAGCTCTCAGTAGTTACGATTTCATGAGCTTCTTTAATGATAAAATTCTAGCTATTAGAGACAAAATTCACCAAGACCTGCCCTCAATTGGCACCGACTTATCTCTTAACTCAGGAACCTTAGAAACAGCTGTAGAACCAGATACATGTTTAGACTGTTTTGCTTCCCTCAATCTTTACCAACTAACTTCAATAATTTCTTCATCTAAACCATCAACCTGCCTCTTAGACCCCATCCCGACTAGGCTGCTTAAAGATGTTTACCCTTAGTCAGCACCTCTATACTAGATATGATCAATCTATCTTTATCAACAGGCTATGTACCACAGTACTTTAAAGTAGCTGTAATTAAACCTCTTCTGAAAAAGCCCAAACTTGATCCGGATGTTTTATCAACTATAGACCTATATCTAACCTTCCATTTCTCTCTAAGGTTCTGGAGAAAGCAGTTGCTAAACAGCTGTGTGACTTTCTACAGAGCAATAGTTTATTTGAGGATTTTCAGTCAGGATTTAGAGCTCATCATAGCACTGAGACAGCACTGGTGAAAATTACTAATGACCTCCTTATTGCATCAGACAAAGGACTTGTCTCTGTACTGGTTTTATTAGATCTTAGTGCTTCATTTGATACCATTGACCATCAGATCCTATTGCAGAGACTGGAATATTTCATTGGCATTAAAGGAACCGCTCTAAGCTGGTTTAAGTCCTATTTATCAGATCGATTTCAGTTTGTACATGTTAACGATGAGTCCTCCATGCACGCCAAAGTTACTCATGGAGTTCCTCAAGGATCTGTCCTTGGACCAATACTCTTCACTTTATATATGCTTCCTTTAGGCAATATTATCAGGAAACATTCCATAAGCTTTCATTGTTATGCAGATGATACTCAGTTATATCTATCGATCAAGCCAGATGAAACTCATCAGTTAGCTAAACTTCAAATGTGCCTTCAGGATGTTAAAACCTGGATGACCTGTAATTTTCTATGTTAAACTCAGATAAAACTGAAGTTATTGCTCTGGGGCCTAAGCACCTCCGTGACGCATTATCTAAAGATATAGTTTCCCTGGATGGCATCGCCTTGGCCTCCAGCACCACTGTGAGGAATCTTGGAGTTATCTTTGATCAGGACATGTCGTTTAAGTCCCACATTAAGCAAATTTCAAGGACCGCCTTTTTTCACCTACGTAATATTGCGAAAATCAGGAACATCCTGTCTAAAAATGATGCAGAAAAACTAGTCCATGCATTTGTTACTTCTAGGCTGGATTACTGCAATTCCTTATTATCAGGCTGCTCGAAAAAGTCCATTAAGACTCTTCAGCTGATCCAGAATGCTGCAGCACGTGTTCTGACAGGAACCAGGAAAAGAGATCACATTTCTCCTGTTTTAGCTTCTTTGCATTGGCTTCCAGTAAAATCCAGAATAGAATTTAAAATCATTCTTCTTACCTACAAAGCTCTTAATGGTCAGGCACCATCTTATCTTAAAGAGCTCATAGTACCTTACTACCCCACCAGAGCACTGCGCTCCCAGAATGCAGGGTTACTTGTGGTTCCTAGAGTCTCCAAAAGTAGACTAGGAGCCAGAGCGTTCAGCTATCAAGCTCCTCTCCTGTGGAACCAGGTTCCAGTTTGGGTTCAGGAGGCAGACACCATCTCCACATTTAAGAGTAGGCTTAAGACTTTCCTCTTTGATAAAGCTTATAGTTAGGGCTGGCTCAGGTAGTCCTGAACCATCCCTTAGTTATGCTGCTATAGGCCTAGACTGCCGGGGGATTTCCCATGATGCACTGAGCTCCTCTCTCCTCTACTTTCTCTCCCTCTGTATGCAACCTTATCCCATTATTGCATGTTACTAACACAACTTCTCCCCTTTCTGGTAGTCTTGTGCTTTCTCGTCCCTCTCCTCTCTCCTCCTATCACTTCCTGCAGGTTTTCTGGCTCTGGAGCTGTGGAGTCTGGATCTGTGGCTGCGGGTCGCCTGCTGCCCCCGTGTTCCTGCTCGACACCCTCTACTGCAACGACTATTGTTGCTAGTCTTATTGTTATTATTGTTATTATAATCATTAACATTACGATGGTTACCATTAACACTATTATAAATATCTGTACCATTTTTCATTTAGTTTATAGCAACATTACCTTCGCTGTCTGTACCTCTGTGTGTATATTGTGTAGGCTGCCTCCCTCCCTCTCTCTCTCCTTACATCCCTCTCTCTCTCTCTCTCTCTCTCTCTTTCACTCTCTTTCTCTCTCTCTTTCTCTCTCTCTCTCTCTCACCCAACCGGTCGAGGCAGATGGCCGCCCACCCTGAGCCATGGTTCTGCTCGAGGTTTCTGCCTCTTAAAAGGAAGTTTTTCCTTGCCTCTGTCGCCTAGTGCTTGCTCTTGGTGGGAACTGTTGGGCTTCTGTAAATATCATCACAGAGTACGGTCTAGACCTGCTCTTTTATGAAAAGCGCTGTGAGATAACTGTTGTTGTGATTTGGCGCTATATAAATAAAATTGAATTGAATTGAAAAATTTCTTTGTGTTGTGTTGAAATGAGTAATAATTATGTGTATGAGGCATCTAAAACTCTGGAGGTGGTTTTGTGACTGGCAGCAGGCAGAGTTGTGTGTTGGGACATGGTAGCTCCACTTTAATCTTGAGAAGCTGCAGAGCTGCAGTCTATTCCACCCAGGATTAGGGTTACAATTTTGGATTTATTTAGACACTTTAAAAACATTTATTGAAAGTTTTATTCTTTTACATGTTTATTTACAGCATTAAACATTGAAATGCATATTGTTAATAGGTTGTACAGTATATTAAAATTATTGGGAGAAAACTGGTTGTTCTATGTAAAAATCAGACGTTGAGCAAAATGGCATGCTTCTACTGTGAGATTGACAGTCGAATCATGCTCAGCCCATCGAACCATTGAATCTTTCGACTATTCTGGGTCAGCCCTAACTGGAGTGATATACTTTTCTGCAGATGACTCATACTGATACTGTAATGTAACTGCATAGGGTTAAAAAGGTAGTCCTTCTTACAACTCAAAAAATGATTCCATGTAACAAAATCCAGGAAGTAATTTTCTTTCCATCTAAATGTATTTGGAAAAACCACTAGCATATGAAAATTATTTCTAGGAGACAGGGCTAATGAAAGACATTGGATGTATATTTCTGAGGGAGCATCTGGAACTTTAGAGGTGGTTTTCTGGATTACATCCATGCAGATCTGTGAGACCATTTGTAAATTATGTGAACCACAGCAGCATGATGTGAATGTGAAGCCGGTACAGTAAAAAAAAAATTGGATGGATCAAGCTTTATAAAGTTGTCAAAAGTTGCATGATGCTTTTAAAGTTAGTTGCAGTTTACTCAGATTTCACACTGCTCAACAGATGGAATATCTGTCAGACTGTGGGCCCATGTAGTATAAAGCCTGACCAATACTGGATTTTTCAGGCCGACAGCAATTATGGTTTATCAGCTAATGTCAAAAAGTTACCTCTAACATATTTTTGCCTTTCTGCATAAATACATGACATAACATTTTGTTGAAAAATAAACTTAACAGTACTGTCCATTGGAGAAAACATGTAATGGCAACAGTTTATAAATTAACATATTTTGTGCTGCAATATCTATCCAAAATGATATATAGTATAGAGATCCACATGATTTATCAGTTTAACTCTACGTAGTCTGAGAGAAAGAAATTAGAGCATAAAATCTCCCCAAAGCACTTGCAAGTATTTGTTGCTGCAATGGCACAGTGACAGTATGATTATGTCAGAGCTTTTATCATCTGGATTATGATGTCTGGACAGTAAGTGGACTCAAAAGATATGCCACAGAGCTAAACTAAATGCCTTGGTGCCCCACCATGCTGTCACTGATGCCTTTCAATTGAGCGTAACTGATGCACATTAAAAAGGACTTTGTCAAGGGGGGGAGGCTGAGTGCAGACTGAGGTGAGGACCCAAACGCAGATCACAGCAAGGAGGATACAGTTCAAACAAAAGATTTATTCAGCAGCTTAAACAGGCTTAACCATGAGCACAGAAGCCAAAAAGGTCCAAACAAAGGCATCTCCAAAAAGGCAGAGTAAAATCCAGAACAGGGCAGAGAAAACAATCCAAATGCAAGGAAAGGATCCATGAAACAAAGCAACAGACAGGACCACTCAACATTAGACGCAAGAACATGACAAAGACTGGAAACACAAGCAGGCATATATATATACACAGGGACTAATGAGCGGGGCGGGAGCAACACAGGTGAGGGGAATCAGGACTAATCAGATACAGGCAGGCAGACACAGTTAACAGGGCAGAAAGAAAGAAACAGGAAGGTGAGACAGATCATGAAACCAGAACAGAATACAGAATGAACCAAAATAACACAAGCAGACACTGATCCATGAACCAAAGTACAAAAACAAAGGCAGAGGTCGACTAATCATCAAGACGATACACTAACTAACAACAGGAACAAGAACATCAGGCATATTAATTTTTTATTATTAAGATTACAAAATAAAACAGGAAGTAAAGTTCACGGGAACAAACAAGCACAGACTTACCAAAGTAAAACATGGAGCATAAGACCAAGGACCAAGACACAGACCATAATAATAAAACACAGAAGTACACCGACCAAGAAAACACTAAACATGAACTAAAGCACAGGACTAAGAACTAACTAAACAAGACTACACAGAGAAACACAGAACCAAAAACAGATTTAAACCAGAAAGACATGAACACAAAACCAAACTCCTAACACACTTAAATCACTGACAACAACAAAATTATTATAAACAAGGTGAACATTCACTATAGGCTTTCTCCCAATGTGTATATCACATTGTGATATACTAGTACTGTTTTGTGTAGCGGAAGAATTGTGAATTTAAAATAAAAACACAGTAAGCAGTGACAGAAACAACTCTTCAGCACAGCTGGCCGTGTCAGAGTCTGAATGTGCTCTAGTTTACGTGCTTTCACTATAGCTCACAGAGAAGCACCATTCACCATGATACATACACTCCTTTTTTCTGCCTCCTATCTAGAGGACGTGACAGTCAGGTTAAGAAACTTCTCAAAGTGCTTCTTCCCCTTATTAATATCCCCAGCTGAGGTCCACAATTTCCTGCCTTCAATGAAAACTTTTACACTTCAGAGTGTGTGCAGCTAAATGCAAAAACGTACCTGCCACAACAATCAGATGTAAGGTGGAGTTATGACGTCCTCTTCTGTTCTGGGCTTCACAGTAATAATTCCCACTGTGTTCAGCTCTGAAGTCAGTGATGGTGAAGTTCTGTCCTGATGCTTTTGGTGAGTCTTCATTCTCCTTGTACCAGGTATAAGTAGCTGCTGGGTTAGCATCACTGCTGCAGGTCAGAGTCACTGAACTGCCCTCCACTATCTCAGCAGAGGGACTCACTGACACAGAGGGAAGCTTTGGAGCATCTGAAGAAGATCAAATAAATGAACAAAAATGAGGACAGATTTCTGTTGAAATGAGTAATAGTTATGTGTATGAGGGATCTAAAACTTTGGAGGTGTGTGTTGGGACCACTTGAATTATGCTCATTAAAATCTAAGAAGAGACCAGAATAATGTCCCTCATACATGTTTTAGAGTAAACGGAGGTGAGTTATATCACCCAAAAATGTTGAAATATTTTGGAAAAACTGGAGTAGGGCTGTCCCCAACAAAGGATTTACATAGTCGAATCATGTGTGTTATTATGCACGGCGATTGCGAGTGGTCTCTATTCATTCAACTTGCACTGTAAATTTCCAGCTAAACAGAGGCTTTTGGAAGACCCTTCTCTCTCTCTCTCTCTCTCTCTCTCTCTCTCTCTCTGTCATTCACTGGTCTTGTGCAGAGTTTTGTGTGCATGCCGTGCTGCCGACAACTGAATGCACGTCACGGTTCCTCGTGGGTCTAAAATAGCCGGCTATTTAAAAACAATGTAATATTCTTTGTGTGGTTCATCAACGGTGATAAATTATCCGAAAGCCCGCGAGGTGCGGACAACTCGGCACAACACCAATGAAGCTGGGGCTCCGTCTCTTCCAGTGGCGTTTTCTCCCAGAGGCCAAGGGAAGCCAGGCTTCCCCTGTTTTTATCAGACTATTTCTCATTTTAATAAAAACACAATGTTTGTATTTTCGATAAATCTTATGAACTGTTACTATCATCTCTTCCCCATTTCTCACTGAGTATTTTACAATAAGTGAAACAGCGTCCCTCTAAATGCAATGCGTTGGATGTGTGGTGAAACACTATATTGCACCACCATAGACTGACCTGCAGTCTGACTACACGGGGGAGGCCAGGCAGAGTTGGCATCCCTTTGTGAAAAAAAAAGTAAATGATTAACCAATCAGACGAGGCCACTGTCATGCCACTGCCTATCTGTGATTAGTCAGGATGATGCCAAGGGAAGCCAGCCGCTGTCTGACTTCACGCCTGTCAAATCACAGCATGCGATCAACGTCATTCAGATGAAATAACGGGAGCTGATAGCAACTTTAGCTGGTGCAGTTATGGAGGTGGAGATTTGGAGGTTTAGTTATAATAAATAGCTTTATTAAACTACCACTTCCGCAGCAATTTAAGATTAAATCTGATGGAAGACCAACGCCAAAACTGGAGCTGGCCTGGAGAGGAAAAAGGGGTTTCGGACGTTTAGTGAGGAAAACTACATCCGTACAGAGTGGCTAGCTGGTAGCGCCAAACTTCAGTTGACTCTGTTGCAGTGGGAAATTCTATAACTTGGTTATTGACCACTTCGCCACCATGACAGACAGGAGAATGCCCTTCCTTTTCAAATAGGGTGAGTGAAATGACACCTCCTTCTCTCCATGAATTTAACTGAACTGCAACTGTGTGTATGTGATTTTTGATGTGGTTACATTGTTTGTTTTGCTTTGCTTGCCTGGAGTTAGCTGCTGAATGAATAGTCAGCTGAAGTAACCTTATTGTTTTTACTGCGGTTGTGTACGCATAGATAATGAGCTCTGGACAGCACCTGCCACAGGGCCCTGGGCCAGGTTAGGCTACCCCACCCCACGCCACTGGTCTCTTCAGCAAGTGTTCCTCCTCTGCCACTACACACATACACAATACACCTACACATGCGCACTGACGACCCAGGGTTAGGGTTACAATACATATATTTATACTTTTCTGCAGATGACTCATGTTGATACTGTAATGTAATTGCATGGGGTTAAAAAAGGTAGTCCTTCCTACAACTCAAAAAATGATGCCATGTAACAAAATCCAGGAAGTACTTTTCTTTCCAGCTAAATGTATTTGGAAAAAGTTCTAGTTCTATGTAAAATCAGACGTTGGGCACCCCCATATAGAAAAATGGCATGATCCTAAAGTTAGCTGCAGTTTACTCACATTTCACATTGATAAAGACAAATTCAGATGTCTTCCTCCCCAGCTTGCTTTCTGCTACACAGTAATATTCTCCAGAGTCAGAGGACTGGATGGAGCTGAAGACAAGCTGTGGTTCTTTACTTAGAGGATGAAGGTTTGGATTTCCATTCTTCTTGTACCAGGTATAAGTAGCTGCTGGGTTAGCATCACTGCTGCAGGTCAGAGTCACTGAACTGCCCTCCACTATCTCAGCAGAGGGACTCACTGACACAGAGGGAAGCTTTGGAGCATCTGGAGGAGAAAGAAATGAGGACAGATATCAGAATCAGAAATACTTTATTGCCTCCGAGGGGAAATTCTTTTGTCACAGTTGCACTTGTCAAAGGCAGATAGATAAAGAGTATATAAATATAATAGTATAAATATAAAAAAAAAGACCAATATAAAGGTGTGTGGGTATGTACAATATTTACATTATTAAGAGTTATTATGGTGAACCAAAAAGGGCAAGTGAATAAATAGCAGCAGAGAATATTGCACTTTACTTATTAAACAGGTAATATTGGACAGAAAATAAGTAATGAGGTCTAGTTTAATAACTGACTAAGTGTCAGAAACTTAAAGGGAGGAGTTATAAAGTTTGATGGCCACAGGCAGGAATGACTTCCTGTGGTGCTCTGTGGTGCATTTTGGGGGAATGACTCTTGCACTAAAAGTGCTCCTGTGTTTGAGCAGCAAGTCATGGAGTGGGTGGGAGACATTGTCCTCCTCAGAAAATAGAGACGGCTTTGGCCCTTCCTGTAGATGGGCTTGAGTGTTCTTGGCCCAGTCCAGTTTATTGTCCATGTGCACTCCCAGGTATTTGTAATCCTCCACAATGTCCACAGGGACCCCCTGGATGGAAACAGGGGTCACTGGTGCCTTGGCTCTCCTTAGATCCACAACCAGCTCTTTAGTCTTTGTCTTTAGTGTTGTGACAAAGTCCCAACACAGATCTGTACTCAGCCTCGTCACCCTTGCTGATCCATCCAACCACAGCAGAGTTATCAGAAAACTTCTGAAAATTTGTTTGTGTTGTGTTGAAAAGAGTAATAGTTATGTGTATGAGGGATCTTAAACTTTGGAGGTGGTTTTGTGACTGGCAGCAGGCAGAGTTGTGTGTTGGGACCACTTGAATTATGCTCATTAAAATCGAAGAAGAGACCAGAAAAATGTCCCTCATACATGTTTTAGAGAAAACGTAGGTGAGTTATATCACCCAAACATGTTGAAATATTTTGGAAAAACTGGAGTAGGGCTTTCCCCGACAAAGGATCTCTCTCTCTCTCTCTCTCTCTCTCTCTCTCTCTCTCTCTCTCCTGTCATTCACTGGTCTTGTGCAGAGTTTTGCGTGCATGCCGTGCTGCCGACAACTGAATGCACGTCACGGTTCCTCGTGGGTCTAAAATAGCCGACTATTTAAAAACAATGTAATATTCTTTGTGTGGTTCATCAACGGTGATAAATTATCCGAAAGCCCGCGAGGTGCGGACAACTCGGCACAACACCAATGAAGCTGGGGTTCCGTCTCTTCCAGTGGCGTTTTCTCCCAGAGGCCAAGGGAAGCCAGGCTTCCCCTGTTTTTATCAGACTATTTCTCATTTTAATAAAAACACAATGTTTTTATTTTCGATAAATCTTATGAACTGTTACTATCATCTCTTCCCCATTTCTCACTGAGTATTTTACAATAAGTGAAACAGCGTCCCTCTAATGCAATGCGTTGGATGTGTGGTGAAACACTATATTGCACCACCGTAGACTGACCTGCAGTCTGACTACACGGGGGAGGCCAGGCAGAGTTGGCATCCCTTTGTGAAAAAAAAGTAAATGATTAACCAATCAGATGAGGCCACTGTCATGCCACTGCCTATCTGTGATTAGTCAGGATGATGCCAAGGGAAGCCAGCCGCTGTCTGACTTCACGCCTGTCAAATCACAGCATGCGATCAACGTCATTCAGATGAAATAACGGGAGCTGTTAGCAACTTTAGCTGGTGCAGTTATGGAGGGTGGAGATTTGGAGGTTTAGTTATAATAAATAGCTTTATTAAACTACCACTACAGCAGCAATTTAAGATTAAATCTGATGGAAGACCAACGCCAAAACTGGAGCTGGCCTGGAGAGGAAAAAGGGGTTTCGGATGTTTAGTGAGGAAAACTCCATCCGTACAGAGTGGCTAGCTGGTAGCGCCAAACTTCAGTTGACTCTGTTGCAATGGGAAATTCTATAACTTGGTTATTGACCACTTCGCCACCATGACAGACAGGAGAATGCCCTTCCTTTTCAAATAGGGTGAGTGAAATGACACCTCCTTCTCTCCATGAACTTAACTGAACTGCAACTGTGTGTGTGTGATTTTTGATGTGGTTACATTGTTTGTTTTGCTTTGCTTGCCTGGAGTTAGCTGCTGAATGAATAGTCAGCTGAAGTAACCTTATTGTTTTTACTGCGGTTGTGTACGCATAGATAATGAGCTCTGGACAGCACCTGCCACAGGGCCCTGGGCCAGGTTAGGCTACCTGAATAATTGTTTCTACTCTGTTGGTCTGGTACTCGGTTGTTAGTCTTGAGTGATGTTGTGTTATGAACATTTGGCCAAGCATTAAGAAGTATGTAGGCCTATTTGATACATGCACCACTGCTACTATGCAAATGTCTTCAGTCGTCTTCTGATTGAGCTTGTGAATGCTTCTTTTATTCTTAACCTGCACCATAAGCAGCGGGCTATGTGTGCTATTTGGGGTGAGCGAGAGAGAGAGAGAGAGAGAGAGAGAGAGAGAGAGAGCGCGCGAGCGCGAGCTCTTACGTCTCGGTAAACGCAACATTCAGCGTGTGTATTGATAACAGATAGTGCACGTGTTTAAAGTATGAATCAGTTTTGTGTAAAATTATACCCTGCACTGTAATAGCAAAATAAATTAGATAATTGCCCTCCAGAAAGGACATCCCCTCTCACTTGGCTTCCCCAAAAATTTACCCCACCCCACGCCACTGGTCTCTTCAGCAAGTGTTCCTCCTCTGCCACTACACACATACACAATACACTTAGACATGCGCACTGACGACCCAGGGTTAGGGTTACAATACATATATTTATACTTTTCTGCAGATGACTCATGTTGATACTGTAATGTAATTGCATGGGGTTAAAAAAGGTAGTCCTTCCTACAACTCAAAAAATGATGCCATGTAACAAAATCCAGGAAGTAATTTTCTTTCCAGCTAAATGTATTTGGAAAAAGTTCTAGTTCTATGTAAAATCAGACGTTGGGCACCCCCATATAGAAAAATGGCATGATCCTAAAGTTAGCTGCAGTTTACTCACATTTCACATTGATAAAGACAAATTCAGATGTCTTCCTCCCCAGCTTGTTTTCTGCTGCACAGTAATATTCTCCAGAGTCAGAGGACTGGATGGACCTGAAGACAAGCTGTGGTTCTTTACTTAGAGGATGAAGGTTTGGATTTCCATTCTCCTTGTACCAGGTGTATTTAGCTGCTGGGTTAGCATCACTGCTGCAGGTCAGAGTCACTGAACTGCCCTCCACTATCTCAGCAGAGGGACTCACTGACACAGAGGGAAGCTTTGGAGCATCTGGAGGAGAAAACAAGAACACATTTAACATTTAATTTCAGTATGAGGTTGAATTTTCACAGTGGAGCATTTTAAATGGACAATATTTCATACAAACTCAAAGTGGAGGTGCAGCTTGATTTCCTCCTGTATCAGAAAGTACATGTTGTCCTGTTGGACACTTTATTACTAATGCAAAGAAGACGTTTAAAAGAGAGTGGTAATCTTCATGTCATTTTAAGGTGTGTGTGTGTGTGTGTGTGTGTGTGTGTGTGTGTTTTGAGGGTCCATCTAAGGCACATATTGGAAAATACCGAACTAGAAGGATCTATAAATAAAAGAGGAACAGATGTCTTCATTTTAGACTGAACTGTCAACACACACACACAATAACCTTCATAAGATGTTGAACACTTGGAACTAAATTAATACATATTCAGATGAAAATGTTACCTGTGACAGACAGAGTGACTCCAGGTGAACCAGTATATTCCCATTTGGTTGGTTTGTTATGAACCTGAACTTGTACTCAGCTGAGTCGCTCTCTCTCAGGTCTGTGATTCTCAGAGAGCAGAAGTTTTCATTACAGGTATACTCGACACGACCTGAATACTCTGACTTTGTTTTCAGATCCACAGTTTCATCACCTTTAAACCAGAATGTTTCTTCAACTGTAGTATAATCGTCATTAATAAGGAATGGATATCTAAAGGTGCAGTTTATTTCCACTGTTGATCCTTTGAAGGCACAGATCTCAGTAGAATTGTAAGTCACTCCCCAGCCAAACAGGCTCTGTACCACTGTAACACAGAGCACATCAGACATAACAATCAAAATGAATAACTTCATTTAACATTCAGTTAATAAGACAAAGAGGATCAAACTACTGATATGATTTGTGGAAAGGAGACCTGGACAAGCTCAATTATCTGACTGATAATCTGCAGTTATTGACATAACAGTTCATAATCATGCATCTATCTAACTACTCAGCTGGAATTTTATCAGGTATTTATCACATTTTATCATCACTGGGACACAGAAATATTTGTTACTCCTGGGTGTTGCCTGAAAAGTGCATCTTATAAAAAGTCTTCCAAACAAAAAAATGTATAAAATGATATATTACACACTTTTCTGGGATAGAGCAGAAGTTCAGTATGATGTTGTTTTGTATCATTGTTTTCCTTTCTAACTTCTAACAAACACAATGAGTGGCTTGATTTCCTCTTGTATTAGAAACTACATGGTGTCCTGTACCTTGAATTCTAATTGCACACTTTGTTACTGAAGCAGTGGTGGAAAGACACGCTGAAGGAGAGGTAATCTTCACGTCTTTAAGAAGTTTCTTCGATAATTTTCTTTCATTCATTTTTTTGACTGCAGTTTCTGTAAAGTGTGTGTGTGCATTGGCAATTAGGGTGCATCTAAGGTGTCTTTAAAAGTGGCGTGCTATTTATACGCCATTCCAAGATATCATGTTACTGTAGGGCTCATATTTGAAATACCAAGGTAGAAGGATGTTGCATCTGAAATTAAGGGTCAAGATTGCAGAACAAACACAATCAGAGAATGTCTATGATGGTGGTCACAATATTTTGTGAACCAGTGACATGATGACAAATGTTATTTTGCAAAATATTCAGTGCTTTTGTAGTGAAGAGAGGAAATAAGAAATTATTATGTAACATGTCTACAATATCGTGGGTAAATGATTTGGTTTTATCCAATTCTACACTGAGTAACATGCAGCATATGTACAGTACAATAGGTTAAAAGCTCGACCTTGTTGGTGTCATGTCAGGGAATGTAAACTCACACACTGAAGGAGAAGAGAAGTCCTTATATCCTTCTACAGCACAGGAAACAGCGTCTTCAGGATACAAGTAGCGTGAATAAGATCTTCCTCTGCTAACATACATTCCCTTGATAAACCAGATGTAGTCAATCTGACCATGTAGACGACAACTGCTGTGACAATTCATCTCTGCCCAGATATAAGACTGGTAGACCCGTAATCTGCTCACTTTGCACCTGGAGATCTGAATATGTGAATAAGGAACAGAAATCTTCATTTTAAAGTGAACTGTCAACACACACAGATGCAAGTCATCTTGTTGATCACTTGAAGCTAAACTAATACATATTCAGATGAAAATGTTACCTGTGACAGACAGAGTGACTCCAGGTGAACCAGTATATTTTCCCATCTGGTTGGTTTGTTATGAACCTGAACTTGTACTCAGCTGAGTCGCTCTCTCTCAGGTCTGTGATTCTCAGAGTGCAGTAGTTTTCATTACAGGTATACTCGACACGACCTGAATACTCTGACTTTGTTTTCAGATCCACAATTTCATCACCTTTAAACCAGAATGTTTTCAGATGCAACTGTTCTTTATCTTGCAATTTAGTAAACCAGAATGTTTCCTTAACTTTAGTATGACGGCCATTTATTCTGGATGGGTATGTGTAGGTGCAGCTTATTTCCACTGTTGATCCTTTTAAGGCACAGATCTGAGTAGAGGTGTAAGTCACTCCCCAGCTGTTCTGGCCCTGAATCACTGTAACACAGAGCACATCAGGAATTACAACCAAAATAAACAACTGCATTTAACAATAAGTTAAACATACAGTGTGTAATTCCTGGCCACATGCTCCAAACAAAATGGAGGTAGCATTTCACCTCCTTCTTCCCCTCAGCCAGGCTACTCTCTAAGTGATTGTGCTCCTCTGCTCTTTTCTATTCACAGCTGTTTATGTCTCCCTGGGAAAGTGGGCGTCACTTCTTCTGCAACAATGAAGTTGAAAAGACCATCACCTTGTGTGATGATCTGTGGGGAGACGCTTTTCTCCTGCCTGTAGGTGTGTCTGCTCCTCTCTGTTGAGGTGGTGGCAGTAGAAACGAGAGGTCGAGGAGCGCGACAGAGAGGGAGAGCAGCTCATGCAGCATCGACAAGCTACTTCTTCGTTGTTGGGACACAGAAATATTTGTTCTTCCAGATGTTTCAGATTTGAGGATCTCAACCAAATGCATCCATAGGGCTGTTTTGTATTATTCTTTCCGACACTGACCAGTAGTGTTGTAGTACACAAGACCGGTCTTGGTCTCAAGACCACCTTTTGATGGTCTCGGTCCCCTCTCGGGATTGACTGCATTTGTTCTTGTTCTCGACTCTGGATTATTTCAAGAGCAGTCAAGACCTGAACTTTGGAAATATCAATATATTGCCTGAATGTTGTCTGATTTATTTGTTAATATACTAACTTTTGATGTAAAACGTATTGCTTCAAATGCAACCAATAACGCTAATTAAAAACGCAGTTGTTACTGTTAATGGCTGTCACCCCTCCCCGCCCTCCTTCACACGCACTCACACAAGAAAGTGAATGGGGGAGACAGGCAAAGCTGTGGCTTTCTGGGAGCAGGAAGATATGTCAGCAAAATCTTCGTAATAACATTTAGCTGCATAAACCATAAAGAATGAATCTGTCAAACAGCGTCCAGAAGAAAACACACAGCAATCTGTTGAGGGAAGTAGCTAATGAAGTTAGTTAGTTTGAGACTGAGGACAGGGCATGTGGTGACAACTTGTTCCTAAGATACAGTTTTGCTTGTGATAAACAATGATGTGTCAGGCCACAAAAAGCTATGTTGCTAATGTGTAAGTTAAGTAACATCACCGTTAGCTTCTGTCAGCTGCACACAGCTCCGGACATTAAAGCTGCACTCTGTGGTACCGCTTCCTCATTTGTGTGAGAGAGTTAGCTTTGAGATGTGACGGCAGGGAGTGGAGACCAAGTAACACTCCTCCACTTCTATGGAAAATGTACATATTAAATAGGTTTCTCTGTATGGCCATAAGCACACGGCACTTTACTTTAAAAGAGCTAATTTTGAGTTTGAATACACAGTTGCAGATCAAAATGAAGGATCAAATACGGAAGACAAGAGTAACCTGAAAACCTAATGCTTGCACAAAAAAAATTGTATTGTGTAATAAAACAATAATGATAATTGAAGTAATTTTCCTCAATAACAATAATACAAATGTTTAATAAATGTTTGATTTTGACTCTGTCTCAATAAACTTTGTTCTTGGTCTTGACTACAACACTACTAACCAAAGTAAGAGGAGAAATACTGTATCAGTTATGGGAGAGTCTGTGCTTTTCTTGGTCAGTTCTCTCTGTTCATTGTGTGGTCAGGTTGCTGCGTAAGTGTGAAGACGAAAAATAAATGCAGAACACTGAGGTGTGAGAGATTGTTTATGGCAGTTATGATATAAACAAAAGATAAAATCTGAAAACCGTTTTTGACGCTGAACATGGAAACATCACACTGATGTCAGACATTACAAAAGGAACTAGCAGGGTTTGGTGCAGATGTATGAATATTTGAGAGAAGTCCGTCTGTGATGACTTCACTGTGAGACCAATATACCTCCAAAAACTATACTGTGATAAAAGCAGCTGCAGGCTCAGCTATAGAGCAAATTAAACAGGACAATGTGTTTTTAAAGAGTCACAATTAAAAACCACGATATTCTCAGTTACAGCATGTAAAAGTACTTAGCACACAGGTAGCCTACTTTTTGCAAAGGACAAAGCAAAAGAAGTTGGCCACAGCAAACTTTCTAATATCCAATAAAATGTACACAAACACAAACAACTATATTAAAAAATATTAACATCTGGGGAGTTTCCACAACTGTAAATTAAAACCAATGTTTCTAGCTTTTCTGGGTTTGCCTTTCACACAACTCTAAGCCGCTTATTTCTACATGTGACCTTCAGCCTACTTTTACAAGACCAGCATTTTCACATATTCCCTCTTTTATTGCAATGAATGTAAGTTTAGATATTCAGTACCTGACACAGAGAGAAGGGAGACGACAAATCCTCTCGCTGCTGCAGTTAAACTCATAGCTGCTCCTCTCATCTCTCTGTGTGGCTTCAGAGACAATAAAACATGTCAGCAGATAAACTAATGTACACAGGGGATATACAGTATCAGTCTCATCAATAAATAATTCTACTTACAGTGAAGAAGGACGCTGTCTTTAAAGATACCTTTCCTCTCTGGTCAGTGAGCAAAAAACGGATGTTAAACAAATAGATTTCCTTCCTCTTTAGATTACTAATATACACGATGGGCTGAACGCAACATCAAATATCAACACCCACATCAAAATAAAGTTTGACATTTTACAACTATAAATAAGAGAATAATAATTTAATAATAAATAATATTACTGTTGGTATCAAACCTGTTTAAGAAAAGACCATTCAAAAAAACAAGCGCAAAAACAAGAAAGGTGTTTAAGTTGGTTTGATGCTCACTTGACACTTCCAGTGGATCTTTAGACAGTGAAATAACCTTTATACCAGTATGAGTTCAAAGAGATGGACTGCAGCAGTATGGGATGTAAAAAGTCACGTGCTGAGCTCAGTGTTTATTCAGTATTGAGAAACATGTAAGAAAAGTAGATCAGAAACAATGAATTACATTTTGCAGCTCTCTCACTCACAGTCATTGTGACTCTGTGTCACTGTAACACAGAGCACATCTGACAAGATGCTGCTGGAGGTAAGACAGAAAATATGTCTTCTTGTAATTTGGTTGAAGTGATTCTTTGAAACAGACAGTGGAGGGAGCTCTCAGAGTGAGGAAGCCTGAATGTGCCACAACAAAGGTTCACCACTAGAGGGCAGTGAAACATCACAGATACTGAATCAGGACGCTGAAAAATTTTACCATCCATCACTGATTGTTAAGTCAAATTGAAATTTACTTTGGCGTTTTATTTTCACATTTTATTATTGAAACTATTTGCATTTTAGCTTTACCCTGGACATTCACTTTATTTAGTATTACAGGCGCAGATTAAGTTCACAAAGTGTCAATAGCTCACATTGGGGAGCAGCATATTAGATATTGCAATAGCAGCAAACTTTTGATAATTGACTTATTTTGGCTGAACAAAGACTCATAATTAAGGTGTTGCACAAACTATCGATGATGGGCTCTTATTCTGAAAGGCTTCACACTTAGTGAACCTCGACCTGCTCTGCTTCCATGAATGACCCCAAAGAGTTTAAATGGACTAAATTGACATTTAGAGCTCAAATGTAAGTTAATGTCCTCTTCATTAAACTGTCTGTGCATCTTTATATTAGCAACATCCCGAATAATAATAATCTGTTACGCTGTGGCACATTTCATCCTCATAGTGACAAGAACTGAGAATGTGAGCAATAAGCCAAAGCATTTGAATTTTATTTGTCTTGATAGCTGCACACAGAAGCTTGTCAGGATTTTCTGCTACATGCTGCTGCTGACTGTCTGCGCTGCTGACTCCACCCTGCTGCTGCTACTGAGAACTGAAAAGGAAAACTTTTGGAGTTGAAGGTAAATGGATCCACTTCCTCCACAGACTCGCTCTACTGTGATGCTTCAATGCCGTCCTACCATGAGGTGAGTCTGCTTCAACTGCAACTGAAGAAAATCACATAAAACTTGTGTAAAGTTAGAGTTTTAAATTTAACTGTAAATCTGAAGTCGGCCTGTTTTATTGGATGCAGGAGGCTCTAACCTGACTGGACTTCACACCATGTCTTCCTGCTGCTCTGTGTCTTCTGTCTGTGCTGCAGTGACGCTCTTAAAGTCTGAGACACTGACATACGCAGGATCAGAGTCTAACTGATGGGAGAGACGACAAAATGAGGCTCAATGGACCTCTTTCATGAAACCTGCATATAATTAGATTTGATCAAAAATGTATTCAGTCACGTTTACAAGTAAACGTATTACTGGTTTCTACTCAGCAAGTTGTATTTCAAACATAAATTCACTTCACACTTTCCAGAGCATTTATGAGTCAAGTTATTATAACTGTGATTTAGGGAACATTTTGTCAACAGGACCTCTCTCTCACCTCTATCGTCTCTCCAGGTTCATTTGGTTCAGAGGTGGAGCTCCGAGTTTTCTTCTTCCTGGATTGAGTCCAACAACAACAAATAGAAATTTTAACAATAATGAAATTCAAAACACTAAAACTAAAGGAAGTTTGAAGAATAAAAGAGCGGTGACTGAACTGATGGATTGTGATTGTTTTACCTCGTCCACAGATTCAGGAGAAGCAGAGGAATCAGCATCAAGACCACCAGAGTCAACCTGATGATATTCATGACTATTGTTGAATTCCCTAGAAATAAAAAATATATATGTGATATACCTTACTTGTACGATTAGATTGGGAAGTCATTTTGCCAGTTGATACTGTCTGTAGTCACAGCTACAGAAAAACAGTCTGAAATTTTATTTCCGTTGTACCAGCTATAGGAGTGACAATGTGTTGGTTTTTACATATTAACATGTGAATCAGGTCTGGTGCAGTAAACATCTGTGTATACAGGTGAATGTAGAAAAATGCACCTGCCACAACAGTCAGATGTAAGGTGGAGTTATGACGTCCTCTTCTGTTCTGGGCTTCACAGTAATAATTCCCACTGTGTTCAGCTCTGAAGTCAGTGATGGTGAAGTTCTGTCCTGATGCTTTTGGTGAGTCTTCATTCTCCTTGTACCAGGTATAATTAGCTGCTGGGTTAGCATCACTGCTGCAGGTCAGAGTCACTGAACTACCCTCCACTATCTCAGCAGAGGGACTCACTGACACAGAGGGAAGCTTTGGAGCATCTGGAGGAGAAAGAAATGAGGACAGATATCAGAATCAGAAATACTTTATTGCCTCCGAGGGGAAATTCTTTTGTCACAGTTGCACTTGTCAAAGGCAGATAGATAAAGAGTATATAAATATAATAGTATAAATATAAAAAAAAAGACCAATATAAAGGTGTGTGGGTATGTACAATATTTACATTATTAAGAGTTATTATGGTGAACCAAAAAGGGCAAGTGAATAAATAGCAGCAGAGAATATTGCACTTTACTTATTAAACAGGTAATATTGGACAGAAAATAAGTAATGAGGTCTAGTTTAATAACTGACTAAGTGTCAGAAACTTAAAGGGAGGAGTTATAAAGTTTGATGGCCACAGGCAGGAATGACTTCCTGTGGTGCTCTGTGGTGCATTTTGGGGGAATGACTCTTGCACTAAAAGTGCTCCTGTGTTTGAGCAGCAAGTCATGGAGTGGGTGGGAGACATTGTCCTCCTCAGAAAATAGAGACGGCTTTGGCCCTTCCTGTAGATGGGCTTGAGTGTTCTTGGCCCAGTCCAGTTTATTGTCCATGTGCACTCCCAGGTATTTGTAATCCTCCACAATGTCCACAGGGACCCCCTGGATGGAAACAGGGGTCACTGGTGCCTTGGCTCTCCTTAGATCCACAACCAGCTCTTTAGTCTTTGTCTTTAGTGTTGTGACAAAGTCCCAACACAGATCTGTACTCAGCCTCGTCACCCTTGCTGATCCATCCAACCACAGCAGAGTTATCAGAAAACTTCTGAAAATTTGTTTGTGTTGTGTTGAAATGAGTAAGAGTTATGTGTATGAGGGATCTAAAACTTTGGAGGTGGTTTTGTGACTGGCAGCAGGCAGAGTTGTGTGTTGGGACCACTTGAATTATGCTCATTAAAATCGAAGAAGAGACCAGATGAACGTGCATCTTACGTGGGTAAAACAGAGGTAAGTTATATCACCCAAACATGTTGAAATATTTTGGAAAAACTGGAGTAGGGCTTTCCCCGACAAAGGATCTCTCTCTCTCTCTCTCTCTCTCTCTCTCTCTCTCCTGTCATTCACTGGTCTTGTGCAGAGTTTTGTGTGCATGCCGTGCTGCCGACAACTGAATGCACGTCACGGTTCCTCGTGGGTCTAAAATAGCCGGCTATTTAAAAACAATGTAATATTCTTTGTGTGGTTCATCAACGGTGATAAATTATCCGAAAGCCCACGAGGTGCGGACAACTCGGCACAACACCAATGAAGCTGGGTTCCGTCTCTTCCAGTGGCGTTTTCTCCCAGAGGCCAAGGGAAGCCAGGCTTCCCCTGTTTTTATCAGACTATTTCTCATTTTAATAAAAACACAATGTTTGTATTTTCGATAAATCTTATGAACTGTTACTATCATCTCTTCCCCATTTCTCACTGAGTATTTTACAATAAGTGAAACAGCGTCCCTCTAAATGCGTTGGATGTGTGGTGAAACACTATATTGCACCACCGTAGACTGACCTGCAGTCTGACTACACGGGGAGACCAGGCAGAGTTGGCATCCCTTTGTGGAAAAAAAGTAAATGATTAACCAATCAGACGAGGCCACTGTCATGCCACTGCCTATCTGTGATTAGTCAGGATGATGCCAAGGGAAGCCAGCCGCTGTCTGACTTCACGCCTGTCAAATCACAGCATGCGATCAACGTCATTCAGATGAAATAACGGGAGCTGTTAGCAACTTTAGCTGGTGCAGTTATGGAGGGTGGAGATTTGGAGGTTTAGTTATAATAAATAGCTTTATTAAACTACCACTACAGCAGCAATTTAAGATTAAATCTGATGGAAGACCAACGCCAAAACTGGAGCTGGCCTGGAGAGGAAAAAGGGGTTTCGGACGTTTAGTGAGGAAAACTCCATCCGTACAGAGTGGCTAGCTGGTAGCGCCAAACTTCAGTTGACTCTGTTGCAGTGGGAAATTCTATAACTTGGTTATTGACCACTTCGCCACCATGACAGACAGGAGAATGCCCTTCCTTTTCAAATAGGGTGAGTGAAATGACACCTCCTTCTCTCCATGAACTTAACTGAACTGCAACTGTGTGTGTGTGATTTTTGATGTGGTTACATTGTTTGTTTTGCTTTGCTTGCCTGGAGTTAGCTGCTGAATGAATAGTCAGCTGAAGTAACCTTATTGTTTTTACTGCGGTTGTGTACGCATAGATAATGAGCTCTGGACAGCACCTGCCACAGGGCCCTGGACCAGGTTAGGCTGCCTGAATAATTGTTTCTACTCTGTTGGTCTGGTACTCGGTTGTTAGTCTTGAGTGATGCTGTGTTATGAACATTTGGCCAAGCATTAAGAAGTATGTAGGCCTATCTGATACATGCACCACTGCTACTATGCAAATGTCTTCAGTCGTCTTCTGATTGAGCTTGTGAATGCTTCTTTTATTCTTAACCTGCACCATAAGCAGCGGGCTATGTGTGCTATTTGGGGTGAGCGAGAGAGAGAGAGAGAGAGAGAGAGAGAGAGAGAGAGAGAGAGAGAGAGAGCGCTTACGTCTCGGTAAACGCAACATTCAGCGTGTGTATTGATAACAGATAGTGCACGTGTTTAAAGTATGAATCAGTTTTGTGTAAAGTTATACCCTGCACTGTATTAGCAAAATAAATTAGATAATTGCCCTCCAGAAAGGACATCTCCTCTCACTTGGCTTCCCCAAAAATTTACCCCACCCCACGCCACTGGTCTCTTCAGCAAGTGTTCCTCCTCTGCCACTACACACATACACAATACACTTAGACATGCGCACTGACGACCCAGGGTTAGGGTTACAATACATATATTTATACTTTTCTGCAGATGACTCATGTTGATACTGTAATGTAATTGCATGGGGTTAAAAAAGGTAGTCATTCCTACAACTCAAAAAATGGTGCCATGTAACAAAATCCAGGAAGTACTTTTCTTTCCAGCTAAATGTATTTGGAAAAAGTTCTAGTTCTATGTAAAATCAGACGTTGGGCACCCCCATATAGAAAAATGGCATGATCCTAAAGTTAGCTGCAGTTTACTCACATTTCACATTGATAAAGACAAATTCAGATGTCTTCCTCCCCAGCTTGCTTTCTGCTGCACAGTAATATTCTCCAGAGTCAGAGGACTGGATGGACCTGAAGACAAGCTGTGGTTCTTTACTTAGAGGATGAAGGTTTGGATTTCCATTCTCCTTGTACCAGGTATAATTAGCTGCTGGGTTAGCATCACTGCTGCAGGTCAGAGTCACTGAACTGCCCTCCACTATCTCAGCAGAGGGACTCACTGACACAGAGGGAAGCTTTGGAGCATCTGGAGGAGAAAACATGAACACATTTAATTTCAGTATGAGGTTGAATTTTCACAGTGGAGCATTTTAAATGGACAATATTTCATACAAACTCAAAGTGGAGGTGCAGCTTAATTTCCTCCTGTATCAGAAAGTACATGTTGTCCTGTTGGACACTTTATTACTAATGCAAAGAAGACGTTTAAAAGAGAGTGGTAATCTTCATGTCATTTTAAGGTGTGTGTGTGTGTGTGTGTGTGTGTGTGTGTGTGTGTGGTTTGAGGGTCCATCTAAGGCACATATTGGAAAATACCGAACTAGAAGGATCTATAAATAAAAGAGGAACAGATGTCTTCATTTTAGACTGAACTGTCAACACACACACAAATAACCTTCATAAGATGTTGAACACTTGGAACTAAATTAATACATATTCAGATGAAAATGTTACCTGTGACAGACAAGTGACTCCAGGTGAACCAGTATATGTCCCATTTGGTTGGTTTGTTATGAACTGAACTTGTACTCAGCTGAGTCGCTCTCTCTCAGGTCTGTGATCTCAGAGAGCAGAAGTTTTCATTACAGGTATACTCGACACGACCTGAATACTCTGACTTTGTTTTCAGATCCACAGTTTCATCACCTTTAAACCAGAATGTTTCTTCAACTGTAGTATAATCGTCATTAATAAGGAATGGATATCTAAAGGTGCAGTTTATTTCCACTGTTGATCCTTTTAAGGCACAGATCTCAGTAGAAGTGTAAGTCACTCCCCAGCCAAACATGCTCTGTACCACTGGAACACAGAGCACATCAGACATAACAATCAAAATGAATAACTTCATTTAACATTCAGTTAATAAGACAAAGATGATCAAACTACTGATATGATTTGTGGAAAGGAGACCTGGACAAGCTCAATTATCTGACTGATAATCTGCAGTTATTGACATAACAGTTCATAATCATGCATCTATCTAACTACTCAACTGGAATTTTATCAGGTATTTATCACATTTTATCATCACTGGGACACAGAAATATTTGTTACTCCCGGGTGTTGCCTGAAAAGTGCATCTTATAAAAAGTCTTCCAAACAAAAAAATGTATAAAATGATATATTACACACTTTTCTGGGATAGAGCAGAAGTTCAGTATGATGTTGTTTTGTATCATTGTTTTCCTTTCTAACTTCTAACAAACACAACGAGTGGCTTGATTTCCTCTTGTATTAGAAACTACATGGTGTACTGTACCTTGAATTCTAATTGCACACTTTGTTACTGAAGCAGTGGTGGAAAGACACGCTGAAGGAGAGGTAATCTTCATTGTCTTTAAGAAGTTTCTTCGATAATTTTCTTTCATTCATTTTTTTGACTGCAGTTTCTGTAAAGTGTGTGTGTGCATTGGCAATTAGGGTGCATCTAAGGTGTCTTTAAAAGTGGCGTGCTATTTATACGCCATTCCAAGATATCATGTTACTGTAGGGCTCATATTTGAAATACCAAGGTAGAAGGATGTTGCATCTGAAATTAAGGGTCAAGATTGCAGAATAAACACAATCAGAGAATGTCTATGATGGTGGTCACAATATTTTGTGAACCAGTGACATGATGGCAAATGTTATTTTGCAAAATATTCAGTGCTTTTGTAGTGAAGAGAGGAAATAAGAAATTATTATGTAACATGTCTACAATATCGTGGGTAAATGATTTGGTTTTATCCAATTCTACACTGAGTAACATGCAGCATATGTACAGTACAATAGGTTAAAAGCTCGACCTTGTTGGTGTCATGTCAGGGAATGTAAACTCACACACTGAAGGAGAAGAGAAGTCCTCATATCCTTCTACAGCACAGGAAACAGTGTCTTCAGGATACAAGTAGCGTGAATAAGATGTTCCTCTGCTAACATACATTCCCTTGATAAACCAGATGTAGTCAATCTGACCATGTAGACGACAACTGCTGTGACAATTCATCTCTGCCCAGTTATAAGACTGGTAGACCTGTAATCTGCTCACCTGCACCTGGAGATCTGAATATGTGAATAAGGAACAGAAATCTTCATTTTAAAGTGAACTGTCAACACACAGATGCAAGTCATCTTGTTGTCACTTGAAGCTAAACTAATAAATATTCAGATGAAAATGTTACCTGTGACAGACAGAGTGACTCCAGGTGAACCAGTATATGTCCCACCTGGTTGGTTTGTTATGAACCTGAACTTGTACTCAGCTGAGTCGCTCTCTCTCAGGTCTGTGATTCTCAGAGTGCAGATGTTGTTAGAACAACTGTACTGCAAACGACCTGCGTATCTTGAGTCTGTTCTCAGATCCACATGTTTTTATCTTGCAGTTGAGTAAACCAGAATGTTTCCTCAACTTTAGTATCACTGTCATTTATTCTGGATGGGTATCTGTAGGTGCAGCTTATTTCCACTGTTGATCCTTTTAAGGCACAGATCTGAGTAGAGGTGTAAGTCACTCCCCAGCTGTTCTGGCCCTGAATCACTGTAACACAGAGCACACCAGGAATTACAACCAAAATAAACAACTGCATTTAACAATAAGTTAAACATACAGTGTGTAATTCCTGGCCACATGCTCTAAACAAAATGGAGGCAGCATTTCACCTCCTTCTTCCCCTCAGCCAGGCTACTCTCTAAGTGATTGTGCTCCTCTGCTCTTTTCTATTCACAGCTGTTTATGTCTCCCTGGGAAAGTGGGCGTCACTTCTTCTGCAACAATGAAGTTGAAAAGACCATCACCTTGTGTGATGATCTGTGGGGAGACGCTTTTCTCCTGCCTGTAGGTGTGTCTGCTCCTCTCTGTTGAGGTGGTGGCAGTAGAAACGAGAGGTCGAGGAGCGCGACAGAGAGGGAGAGCAGCTCATGCAGCGTCGACAAGCTACTTCTTCGTTGTTGGGACACAGAAATATTTGTACTTCCAGATGTTTCAGATTTGAGGATCTCAACAAAATGCATCCATAGGGATGTTTTGTATTATTCTTTCCGACACTGACCAGTAGTGTTGTAGTACACAAGACCGGTCTTGGTCTCAAGACCACCTTTTGATGGTCTCGGTCCCCTCTCGGGATTGACTGCATTTGTTCTTGTTCTCGACTCTGGATTATTTCAAGAGCAGTCAAGACCTGAACTTTGGAAATATCAATATATTGCCTGAATGTTGTCTGATTTATTTGTTAATATACTAACTTTTGATGTAAAACGTATTGCTTCAAATGCAACCAATAACGCTAATTAAAAACGGAGTTGTTACTGTTAATGGCTGTCACCCCTCCCCGCTTCCTCATTTGTGTGAGAGTTAGCTTTTAGATGTGACGGCAGGGAGTGGAGACCAAGTAACACTCCTCCACTTCTATGGAAAATGTACATATTGAATAGGTTTCTCTGTATGGCCATAAGCACACGGCACTTTACTTTAAAAGAGCTAATTTTGAGTTTGAATACACAGTTGCAGATCAAAATGAAGGATCAAATACGGAAGACAAGAGTAACCTGAAAACCTAATGCTTGCACAAAAAATTGTATTGTATAATAAAACAATAATGATAATTAAGTATTTTTCCTCAATAACAATAATACAAATGTTTAATAAATGTTTGATTTTATTCATTTGAATCACAAATTAATTCACACTTAATTTTACTATTAAGATATTTAGTTTCTTGAGGAAAAGGGACTGAATTTTTTTAACTTAATTTAACTTGTGCATGTTTGTTGAAAAACCTCAGATTTGTGAAGTGATCCACTGTTTGGCATCAAGTGTTTGTTCTGACCATAAAGAATAGTTTAAAACCACAATTACCATCTGCCTTTAAATATGAAAGAATAAGAACTAATTTGACATTTATTGTGTTCTTAGTGTTTGTATGTGGGGTTTTAAAGGGAATGTGGATCTTTTAGAACAATTAGAGAAGTACAGTACCTGTGATCTCGTTCCACATTTTATTATGTGTCGTAATGTGGGGAACTGGTCTTGGTCTCGACTTGGTCTCAGCCCTAAAGGTCTTGCTCTTGTCTCTGTCTATATAAACTTTGTTCTTGGTCTTGACTACAACTACTAACCAAAGTAAGAGGAGAAATACTGTATCAGTTATGGGAGAGTCTGTGCTTTTCTTGGTCAGTTCTCTCTGTTCATTGTGTGGTCAGGTTGCTGCGTAGTGTGAAGACGAAAAAGAAATGCAGAACACTGAGTGTGAGAGATTGTTTATGGCAGTTATGATATAAACAAAGATAAAATCTGAAAACAGTTTTTGACGCTGAACATGGAAACATCACACTGATGTCAGACATTACAAAAGGACTAGCAGGGTTTGGTGCAGATGTATGAATATTTGAGAAAGTCCTCTGTGATGACTTCACTGTGAGACCAATAACCTCCAAAAACTATACTGTGATAAAAGCAGCTGCAGGCTCAGCTATAGAGCAAA
>NW_024040040.1:66777930-66828930 GCF_014851395.1 Micropterus salmoides | reverse complement strand
TTATATTTTGAATTATTGTCTGCCAAATTAATTTGTTTCCCTTTATATAAAGAAATTTCCACCATAAATTGGTGCAGAAAATGTCTCCGGAATGCAGGAAATTAAGAGGTTTTGCTCAAAATCTTTTGGGGGAGGACCCCAGACCCTCCACCCATATATTTCATCAACAAATATTTCTTCAAAATGCTGTGAAAATATCTTCTTATTTATATCTTCTATTCTTCGTCTTGTTCTCCTGACCATAGTTTTTCATCACACCCCTAATCTCAAACCTTATGTTCCACCACCGGTCTGCTACATCTTCCTTTGCACTGACTGTGTATAACTGAGCAAGTTTTTGTGTTTGGACTTCTCTGTGCCTGTGTTCACCCTGGTTTCATTCAGAAATAACATAAAAAGGTCATAAAGCTTTAGTTAGAAATGACCTTGTGAGAAGAAGGATACAGAACATCTGTGAGTCTTTGATGTTGCCTACTGATGTTCTACTCTATTCTAGTAAAGTTATGTCATTTTATGCATTTTCTGTTTGGATTACTTGTGTGTTGAAATACGCTGCACTTTTAGGTATTTTGCTTAATTGTTTTTGAATTAATGGACAAAAGCAGAAACACCCAGAAGTAACATTAAAATATGATGAACACCTTGTAAAATTGTCTATTTTGGTTCAGGAATTTTTTTGACAATGACTGCAGATAATCAGTCAGATAATTGAGGATTTTGTCCACTTACATTTCCTAAATCGTATGGTAGTATGATCCACTAACTGATTGCTAAATTCAGTTATTAATGTTTTTTGTCTGATGTGCTCTGTGTTACAGTGGTACAGAGTCAGAATGACTGGGGAGTGACGTACACTTCTACTGAGATCTGTGCCTTCAAAGGATCAACTGTGGACATGAGCTGCACCTACAGATACCCATCCAGAATAAATGGCAACGATACTACAGTTGAGAAAACATTCTGGTTTAAAGGTGATGAAATTGTGGATCTGAAAACAAAGTCAGAGTATTCAGGTCGGGTGACGTATATCTTTAATGAGAACTGCTGCACTCTGAGAATCACAGACCTGAGAGAGAGCGACTCAGCTGAGTACAAGTTCAGGTTCATAACAAACCAACCAGGTGGGAAATATACTGGTTCACCTGGAGTCACTCTGTCTGTCACAGGTAACAATTTCATCTGAATATTTATTATTTAGTTTCATGTGTTCAACACCTTATGAAGGTTACTCACATCATATGTTGACAGTTCAATCTAAAATTAAGATTTTTGTCCCTTATTCAGATCTCCAGGTGCAGGTGAGCAGATTACAGGTCTATGAGTCTTCTAACTGGGCAGAGCTGAAGTGTCACAGCAGTTGTCTTCACCTGGTCATCCTTCCTACATCTGGTACAAGAATGGACAGAACATTTCAGAAGGAACATCTTATTCAGCCTACTTTGATCCTGCAGACAGTTTTTCCTGTGCTGTAGGAGGATATGAGAAGTCCCGCTCTCCTTCAGTGTGTGAGTTTACATCCAGTCTTCCACTGACATGACACCATCTGGTGGAGCCTTTAACCTATTGTACTGCACATTAACTGCATGTAACTCATGTAACTCATTTGAATGTGGTATTTGGTGATTCATTGTAGGACTGGATGAAAACCAAATCATTTCCCCATGAGATTGTAGACATGTTGCATAATTAGTTTTTATTCCCTGTCTTCACTGTAATATAAAACTCAGAATGTACTGATGTCTTGATTGATTGATTGATGTTTACCCACTAGAGGTCATCAGTAGACATGGTGGTGTCTAAAAACACTAAACCAGGATCGTTTGCTTGGTCTCCTGTCTTCAGCACTGCCGGACTCTTTATGTCTGTGATGTTTATGTGCTTTAGGTTTAGAACATCCTTCTATTTTGGTATATTTAACATGTACCTTAGGTGAACCCCCTTATACACACACACTACAGTAGCTGCAGCCTAACAAATGAATGAAAGAGAATGATGAAGGAAACTTCTTAAAGGACATAAAGATTACCACTCTCCTTCAGTCCATTGCTTCAGTATCAAAGTGTCCAACTTGTATCCATGGTAACAAGAACCCATATAGTTTCTGATACAGGAGGAAATCAAGCTGCACCTCCGCTTTATGTTCATATGAAATATTGTCCATTTATGCTCCACTGTGAAAACTCAACCTCATCTTGAAATGAAATGTTACATTGTTCACGTTTTCTCCTCCAGATGCTCCAAAGCTTCCCTCTGTGTCAGTGAGTCCCTCTGCTGAGATAGTGGAGGGCAGTTCAGTGACTCTGACCTGCAGCAGTGATGCTAACCCAGCAGCTAATACACCTGGTATAAATATCATGGAAATCCAAACCTTCATCTTCCCAGTAAAGAACCACAGCTTATCTTGAGCTCCATCCTGCCCTCTGACTCTCGAGAGTATTACTGTGCAGTAGAGAATGATCTGGGGAGGAGGACATCTGTATTAGTCCCTATTAATGTGAAATGTGAGTAAAACACAGCAAATTTAAAAAGCTTTAAGCAGACAATGACAAGTTTTTAAAGCTTAATTATCCAGTTAAATGTTTTGCTAATCATGCACTTTCTTCAGCTCTAACATCCAGCATCCAACATCGGCGTGGCCACAGGCTTCTGTCCTGTTATCGACTCTATATCCCCAAAATTACTTGTGCATCTCAGAAAATTTCAGTATTGTGAAAAGGTTTATTTTTTCCCCATAATTGAAGTCATAAAGTGAATGTAGTCTAGATTCACTACACATAAAGTGAAATTCAGGCCTTTGTTTGTTTTACTCTTGATGATTATGGCTTACAGCTCATGGAAATCAAAAAATAAAATTAGAATATTAGTTCTGTTATATTGTAGCTCATTTCTTGGACATGTCTGTGCCTGGTGGCTCTTGATGCACTGACTGCAGCCTCAGTCCACTCCTTGTGAAACTCCCCCAAGTTCTTGAATCGGCTTTGCTTGACAATCTTCTGAAGGCTGCTAATCATGAAAATTAAAACATAAAAGGCTTTTAGTTTTTCACTTTATGTCTAAAAAATCTTTTATTTACACAATATTCTAATTTTCTGAGATGTACCTGTATGTTCATATACTATACTGGATTTTGTTAAGAGGCAAACGTGTTTGGATTGTAGGAAGGGCTAAGGTTTTGAACCCCATGTAATTAAATAACAGTCCAATCATCATCAGTCATCTGCAGTAAAGTAGAAACACTTGTATGTTTCTTTTAAATAGCAATTGTGACATACATGTCAAAACATAAATGACATATAAAGTGTATCTTATCTGGTACTAACCAGTAATATATCACTAAGTATATACCTGTATATCCAACTCTGCTTTTCGATAGTCAATCAGGGCCATTACTGCAGTATTTACAACACATTGCAACATTCTTGTGTGATATAACTTACCTCTGTTTACTCATAAACTTGTATGAGGGACATTCCTCTGGTCTCCTCTTAGATTTTAATGAGTATAACTCAAAAGGCCACAACACACAACTCTGCCTGCTGCCAGTCACAAAACCATCTCCAAAGTTTCAGATGCTTCCACACTCAAAACTATTACTCATTTCAGCACAACACAAATCTGTCCTCATTTTTGTTCATTTATTTGATCTTTTCCAGATGCTCCAAAGCTTCCCTCTGTGTCAGTGAGTCCCTCTGCTGAGATAGTGGAGGGCAGTCAGTGACTCTGACCTGCAGCAGTGAGGCTAACCCAGCAGCTACTTACACCTGGTACAAGGAGAAAGGCAATCTAAACCACCTTCATCCTCGCAATACAAAAACACAGCTTGTCTTCGGCTCCATCCAGTCCTCTGACTCTGGAAAGTATTACTGTGCAGCTGAGAACGAGCTGGGGAGGAAGAAATCTGAATCAGTCTTTATTGATGTGAAATGTGAGTAAAACACAGCAAATTTAAAAGGCTTCAAGCAGCCAATGACAACTTTTTAAAGCTTAATTATCCAGTCAAATGTTTTGCTGATCATGCACTTTCTTCAGCTCTGCCTGTTTCACATTCACAGTCTGCTGCTGTAGTTCACTGAGCAGCTACAGTAGATGATGAAAAGGCAGATTTATTTACAATTGGTCTGCCAATCTGCACAGATGTTCAGGGGATTCAAACCTTCAGTAATCCAGAAAACCACCTCTAAAGTTTCAGATGCTCCACACAAATACAACATCCAGCATCCAACATCTGGCGTGGCCACAGGCTTCTGTCCTGTTATCGACTCTATATCCCCAAAATTACTTGTGCATCTCAGAAAATTTCAATATTGTGAAAAGGTTTATTTTTTCCCCATAATTGAAGTCATAAAGTGAATGTAGTCTAGATTCACTACACATAAAGTAAAATTCAGGCCTTTATTTGTTTTACTCTTGATGATTATGGCTTACAGCTCATGGAAATCAAAAAAAATAATTAGAATATTAGTTCTGTTATATTGTAGCTCATTTCTTGGACATGTCTGTGCCTGGTGGCTCTTGATGCACTGACTGCAGCCTCAGTCCACTCCTTGTGAAACTCCCCCAAGTTCTTGAATCGGCTTTGCTTGACAATCTTCTGAAGGCTGCTAATCATGAAAATTAAAACATAAAAGGCTTTTAGTTTTTCACTTTATGTCTAAAAAATCTTTTATTTACACAATATTCTAATTTGTACCTGAGATGTACCTGTATGTTCATATACTATACTGGATTTTGTTAAGAGGCAAACGTGTTTGGATTGTAGGAAGGGCTAAGGTTTTGAACCCCATGTAATTAAATAACAGTCCAATCATCATCAGTCATCTGCAGTAAAGTAGAAACACTTGTATGTTTCTTTTAAATAGAAATTGTGACAAATACATGTCAAAACATAAATGACATAAAGTGTATCTTATCTGGTACTAACCAGTAATATATCACTAAGTATATACCTGTATATCCAACTCTGCTTTTCGATAGTCAATCAGGGCCATTACTGCAGTATTTACAACACATTGCAACATTCTTGTGTGATATAACTTACCTCTGTTTACTCATAAACTTGTATGAGGGACATTCCTCTGGTCTCCTCTAAGATTTTAATGAGTATAACTCAAAAGGCCACAACACACAACTCTGCCTGCTGCCAGTCACAAAACCATCTCCAAAGTTTCAGATGCTTCCACACTCAAAACTATTACTCATTTCAGCACACAAATCTGTCCTCATTTTTGTTCATTTATTTGATCTTTTCCAGATGCTCCAAAGCTTCCCTCTGTGTCAGTGAGTCCTCTGCTGAGATAGTGGAGGGCAGATCAGTGACTCTGACCTGCAGCAGTGATGCTAACCCAGCAGCTAATTATACCTGGTACAAGGAGAATGAAGACTCACCAAAAGCATCAGGACAGAACTTCACCATCACTGACTTCAGAGCTGAACACAGTGGGAATTATTACTGTGAAGCCCAGAACAGAAGAGGACGTCATAACTCCATCTTACATCTGATTGTTGTGGCAGGTAAGTTTTCTACATTCACCTGTATACACAGACATTTACTGCACCAGACCTGATTCACATATTAATATGTAAAAATCGACACATTCTCACTCACATAAGAAAATAAAATGTCCTGTCTGTATTTCCTCCATCATGTCAGAGGTGGATCACACTGACTGACTGACTAACAGACAGAATCACCTGGCAAAGTGATTTATTCATATAATCCTGCTAATGAGGGACCTTACATCTGTCTGTATTTTTAGGGAATTCATCAATAATAATGAATATCATCAGGTTGACTCTGGTGGTCTTGATGCTGATTACTCTGCTTCTCCTGAATCTGTGGATGAGGTAAAACAATCACAATCCATCAGTTCAGTCACCGCTCTTTTATTCTTCAAACTTCTTTTAGTTTTAGTTTTGTGAATTTTATCATGTTAAAATTTGTATTTGTTGTTGTTGGACTCAATCCAGGAAGAAGAAAACTCTGAGGTCCACCACAGAACCAAATGAACCTATAGAGGTGAGAGAGAGAGAGAGACAAAAGACCTCAAATAAATATTACATATGCTAAACCTGCTCTCGCCTCATGTAGCTACATGGTAGAAGATCAGAGACCTCTTAAAGATATCACATGATAATAGTTTAGCATGATATATATATATAATTCTAAATGAATAGTGATACAAGATGATTATATGGTGTAAATCAGAACTGAGCCAGAACATTACAGTAAATTAAAAAAGAAGAATCTTGTATATTTCTGAAAATCAACAAAAAGATGCTTTGTGCTGAGCAACATGTCTACATGTGTGCCATCTATATACCTAATTAGAATCCCCCTACTACAACCCAGATATTTTCTCTATTCTTGAGGAAGAAATTAACCATTATAAAACCACAGGAAATGTGTTAATCTGTGGGACTTGAACACTAGAACAGGGGATAGCCTATTTGAACCATGGCTATGAAACTGTTTTCTAGCTTTCAGCGTAGCTCTCTTTATTGCTTTGACCTCTATAATCAGTGTGTTCCTGGCCCGGTTGTACAGGACTCTGTTCCCACTTCTGAAGGCCTCCTCTTTGGTCTGACGAAGCTCCCTGAGTTTCTATGTGAACCAGGGTTTTTGGTTGTTGTATGTGCGGAAGGTTTTAGTCGGCACACACATGTCCTCGCAAAAACTGATGTAGGATGTCACAGTGTCAGTTAGTTCATCCAAGTCAGTGGCTGCAGCCTCAAAACTACTTCAGTCAGTGCAGTCAAAGCAGACCTGTAACTCCAGCTTTGACTCGTTGGTCCATCTTTTCACAGTCTTTACAACAGGTTTAGCAGATTTCAGTCGCTGCCTGAATGTCGGCATAAGATGTGTCGGGATAGTGACTGCGAACCCAGCTTGCAAAACAAGTAGCCAACATAGTCTTTAATTTCTTTTTTCGTATAGAAGTACAAGTATATAAGGTAACACTTTCTATGAAGGTCATCGCTATAATGACTTATACATATATTTATAACACGATATAATGTGTCCATAAGACATTATAACAATTGTTATAATCACTTACAAACATGCATTAGGCGCTATAGCAAAGTTCATAATGTATTATGACCTTTTGATTTAATGTTTTATAACTAATAGTAATACCAGTTTATATCAATGCAAGAATCTCTGACCATGTTCCATAACACATTATAACCACCGACTCTGCCTCCTTATGAATACACTTTAGTCACCATTTACAATTAGTGATATAAAATGGAATAATAGCTTATAGTAATGTTTAATGTTATATAGCATGTCTTTGTTTGCTTTAAGTAAAGTGTTAAAATATCTATCCCTGTATAATATATTACAGGTGGACATAATATGAACTAATTATAAGACCTTCTAACACGTAATTGTTTGCTTTAAGTAAAGTGACACACATTTTGCGCAGGAAAACAACTTTTATTTATGTTTCTTCACTTTATGAACAATCTGTATGAATTTCGAACATTTTGCAGTTTAGCACAAAAAACAACATAATTACATCAAGAAAAGTCGTTGTCAGGGTGGTGAAAGATCGCTGAAGAGAAGACCTGTTGCCGACCAACATCATGTAAGAAGAGGCTCAGATGTTGTCACAGATGAATGGCGAGCCTATGGACAGGCCCTAACAGATGCAGTGGACGATTAAAGACAACCACTTCACAAAACGTATAAAAAGACATTTTAAAGTAATTGAATGGGAATACTTTTGGGCAGTAGGAATGAAATCTCTTGGCACCTCACAATTCGATTTGATTACAATTCAGAGGGCAGCGATCCATCTTGATGCATCTTTTTTCTGTGTAAATTCTGGATAATTACTAAACATTTCGTTTACACATTAAAATCCAAAAGAAATGTCTCCTCAATTGCTTTAAAGGACTAGTTTACATCCCTGATTTACTTTAGTAGCCTCAGCTCCTCCGTGGTCACCAGCGTCCTACTTTAACAACCAGTTGTCTGACTCCTCTGGACACTGAAATATAACACTGGTCTGTAAAGAACGGTTTTGGCTGCAGTGTACGTAACGTTAGCTAAATTAGTAACGGAGTAATGTTAATTAGTTGCGTGTCATTAATACCTAACTTGTTGAGCAATGAGAACAGCAGGTTTAAGCTAAACTGTGTTTAACTGTGTCCCGTACACATACTGTCCATCCTGCTAGTTAAGTTAAATTATATTTCAGTGTCCAGAGGAGTCGGACAACTGGTTGTTACATTGTGACCAACATATTTTTAAATATAGTGAGTACTAATATAAAAATCTACAATTTAATTTTTTTTCTCTCACAATGCAATAACTATAACCCATTATTCTGTATGGCAGGGAAATTTGGGGACCACAACTAAATATTGAATTTGACAAATGGGACAAAACAATTGTAGAATCTTTCCACAGCGAGTTCTGTAAGAGCATCCTACAGGTGCAGAGAAAAACACCAAATAATCTGTGTAGAGCAGAGCTCGGCCAATAATTAAATTTTACAATCGCTTAAAATCAGTTAACCCCCAGACATATCATCACAAAGCCCTAACATACCAGGAGCTGAAACCAGAGAAGAGTCCCATCAGCCAGCTGGTCCTCAGGCTCTCTGCAGTAACAAGTCCCCAACAGCCTCAGGACAGCAACACCAACTCAAGCAGACCAAATTATCAACAAGCAAAAAGAATAAATATACTGAATACTGGCAAGAAACAACCAAAACACAAAGCAAATTACAATGTTATCTGACCCTAAAAAGAGAATTCACACTGGCAAATTAGCTGAGCACAGTAAACTAAGAAAAGTGTTGACAACATACAGCCTGGCCAAAGAAAAGGGCTACCAGAAGAAGAGAGACTGCTCCCAGTTTGACAGAGAACATGTTGAGACAGAGCTGCACTTTCTAACCTCATGTCCTAAATATAAAACCTTAAAAGAAAAACACTTCCCAAACATTTCCCAAATCTACCTCAAGTTCAAATTATATCAGACAGACAGAAACTCTCTTATTTACTTTGGAAAATGCCCAAATGCCAAATCATGGCAGCAAAATTTATCTCCTCATACTACAAACTGAGGACAACCAGTGGAAACTCAGACTAGACTGATAGACTAGATTGTACACTAATATTATATTATTATTATTAGTTTAATCATTATTGTTTGTAATTTTAAAAGAGAGAGGCTAAGCATTTGGTCAAAAAAATAATTCACTTTTAAACCTGATTTGATGTTTTATGAATTCTAATTATATGCAGGTTTAATGAAAGAGGTTCATTGAGCCTCATTTTGTCGTCTCTCCCATCAGTTAAACTCTGATCCTGTGTATGAGAACATCTCAGACTTTAAGAGCGTCACTGCAGCACAGACAGAAGACACAGAGCAGCAGGAAGACATGGTGTGAAGTCCAGTCAGGTTAGAGCCTCCTGCATCCAATAAAACAGGCCGACTTCAGATTTACAGTGAAATTTAAAACTCTAACTTTACTTTAAGTTTTATGTGATTTTCTTCAGATGCAGTTGAACCAGACTCATGGAAACAAAGTAGGACGACTGAAATATCAACGCAGAGATCGAAGCTGTGGAGGAAGTGGATCCATTTACCTACAACTCCAAACGTTTTCCTTTTCAGTTTCCAGTAGCAGCAGCAGGGTGGAGTCAGCAGCACAGACAGCAGCCGCATGTAGCAGAAAGTTTAGAAGAAGGTGGTGTTGGCAGGTTGAACTGAATCATGTCGACGTTTCAGACGTGATTTATTGTTTAGATCAGCGGATAGTCAGGTTGTCTGTGACTTATCTTACTGCTTAAACTATAATGTAAGCTTATTATTTCCAGTTAGTTATATTAGTTAGTTATATTACAGAATGTGAGGACTGAACTGTGAAGTTTTTATGGAAAATGTTATTTTGAACTGAACAAAATAAACAACTTCTGTGTTTGCACCTGTCCTGGTTGAAGTCTGTTCAAAACAGGGACAGTGAACTGAAAGCATCACATTTAACTCCATATACACTATTTCACACATTGCAAGTAGCACACTTTGCTAGATGTTACTTTTTCTAAGAATTCCTGTGGCTGATTCAAATTAACAGCCAGCTTCCACAACAAGTGATGGACCTGTTGGACAACTCTGTAGTTGGAAACATTTGTGTGATAAAGGTTTGGATTTCAGCTTGTCTGCTAATTTTTCAGAACATAATGTTATTTACCAGCTTTAAATAAAATTAAAATGTGTTCTTTTGCTTTGGCTTATTCTTCACATTCTCAGTTCTTGTCACTATGAGGATGAAATGTGCCACAGTGTAATAGATGATTTGGGATGTTGCTGATATGAGGATGCACAGACAGTTTAATGAAGAGAAGCTTAACCTAACTTTGAGCTGCAAATGTCAATTTAGTCCATTTTTGGTGTCATATATGGGAGCAGAGCAGGTTGAGGTTAACTAAATGTGAAGCCTTTCAGAATAAAAGACCATCATTGATAGCTTATGCAAAACCAATCACAAAAATCTAAAGTTTGTTGCTATTGTGAGTCAAAGATGTCGGTCCCCAATATCTGCATTGACACTTTCTGAACTTTATCTGGACCTCTAATACTTAATGAATTAAATGTCCAGGGTAAATGAGCTAAAATGCAAATAATTTTGTGTAGAAGTGAAAATAAAGCAACAAAGGTAGATTTGAGTAAACATTCAGTGATGGATGGTAAAATGTTTTAGCGTCCTGATTCAGTATCTGTGATGTTTCACTGTCCTCTAGTGGGGAAGCTTCAGTGTGGCCCATTCAGGCTTCATCTCTCTGCTCCCTCCGCTGTCTGTTTTAAAGAGTCAGTTCATCCAACTTATAAAAAGATATATATTCTCTCTTACCTCCAGGGGTCTCTAGCCATACATTGAGTTTAAGTTGTTACTGTGAGGTTTGGATGTTTTTTCAAATGTTAGGTGACTCATTCTCTGTGTTTTAATACTAATTTAAATCTAGGACATCTCTACACACAGTTTAACCAAATGAACCACCTAAATAATCAAAGTCATTAAAACACTTTTTTCATAATCAACATCATTATACCACTGTTGTGTGTCCGTACCAGATCCTACCAGTCCACTTGATTATGTGTTACATGCTCATGTTTGGTAAACACTAACATGCATGTGAGTTTCTCAGGTCTCAGTGTTCTGTATGTCTCAGCAAAGAGAAGCAACCTGACTGAAAAGTGAACAGAGAAGAAAGAAACCAGGAAAAAAACATTCTGATTCATAAATTATTGTTTTCCCTTCTTATAATTAACTCTGCTTTTCATCAAGTTCAGTAAAACAGCCTCATTCACAGGTTCAATGTATTCCTGTTCCTTCACTGCACCTGCAGACTGTGTGACATCCTGCCTCAGTTCACACAGAGATAAAGAGTCAGAATGACTGTGAGTGAGTTGCAAACTGTAATTGTTAAAAAACATTTCCTTATCATTCATTCTGTCTAATCCTTCTTCTCTCTGACATGTTTCTCAGCACTGCTGTATCACTGTCACTTACAGAATGACAGTGAGTGAGAGAGATTCAAAATGTAATTTAAGACAAAGTTTATTTACGTTCTGATTTCTGTGATTTTAATTCATTGTTTCTGATCTACTTTTCTTACATGTTTCTCTATACTGAATAAACACTGAGCTCAGCATGTGACTTTTTACATCCCATTCTTCTGCATCTCTGTGAACTCATACTGGTATAAAGGTTTTTTCACTGTCTAAAGATGCACTTGAAGTGTCAAGTGATGCATCAAACCAACTTTTACATAATGCTTAAAAACATAATTTGTTTTCTCTTTTTGAATGGTCTTTTCTTGTGTCAGTGGTAAGCAGCAAAACAGGTTTAATACCAACAGGTCATAAGACTATTTTCTTATTCTCTATAGTTGTAAAATGTCAAACTTTATTTTGCTAACTTGCATTCAGCTCATCATGTATATTGATAATCTCAAGAAGTTGGAAAAGCTAGAGCAGATTATAATAAACAACACCCAAAAGGCTAAACTTGCTAAAGAAATGTACTGGGGAATTTTGATGCACTGCACAATGATTTTATATTCATGGCACAGTATTCAAGCTGTTTTGCACCTCACCTAAACCTTATAATGACAGGGAAACCCTGATCACATTACCTCAGAGTCATTATAGATAGGATTGTGCATGTTTGTCTTTTGTGTTTAAATGACACAATGCACATTTTGAACTTTGACTGCCGTGTGTGCACAAGCGAGCTTGCAAGTAAATAATAATAAATAATAGGATTTATAGCACAGCGGTGCCGTCGTCACGGTGTGTCTGAAAGGCCCATAAGCTTGTACCTGATGTCCTCAACCCTGGACAAGACATGCGGCTTAGTAACATTAGGCTACTTCCAATAAATGTAGCTAACGTTACATAGCAGCCAAAAAACGTGCTGTTAGCTTTCCTGCTCATCTTCCAGACCAGAGTCTGAAGCCCAGGGAAGATGTTTGCTAGCGTCAACGGCAAGTTCGAGTGAATTGGATATTGGAAAGATTTCCAATCTGGCCACGTAAATTATGATTTTGGGTCTCTTTTGACTGTGTATAACTGAGCAAGACTTTGTGTTTGGACTTCTCTGTGCCTGTGTTCACCCTGCTTTTATTCAGAAAAGACATAAAGCTTTAAATAATTAGAACAGACAGGTAACACGTGGGAGAAGAATGATACATGTAGCGCTCCTACCCTCTAGCAAGTGTGTATGGGCAGGGCCCTGAGTTCTTTTAGTCAGTCACTGTCTACTGGAGCGAAGTGTCGATGCCCATGAGCGGGGACAGACAGGAGCAAAAGAGATGAGCCTTCGGCGTCCTTTTCCCACGTGGCCAGAGAAACTCTGAGCAGCCTGGTAGCTCAGAGCGCTATCTGGTTTTCTTCAGCGTTTCCTCGTTGAAAACATTGTATAAGTCCACTTGATTAGCTTTGCTAGCTAACTGAAGATATACTGTCCGTTCACTTTTCCAATGAATGTACTATGTAGCTTACTGTGCTACTTTATTTAGCCAGCATTACATACCCCGTGAAACAGTCAATCAAGACTCCTCGGTGGATTCTTCGACTTCCCACGAACTAGCAGACATAATCCCAGCACAGAATGTCGAGTAGACAATCCCGAAATTAGCCCACAGCTTGGTATGAACGTTAGTTAAGACTTCTCACTTTACTTCGTCTGCAAAGCTAACACAGTTCTCCGAACTCTTTTTTCCTCGTCTCTGTCCATCACTCCGCTCACACACTCCACCTCGCCCCTCCCGCACCTGCTCATGCACTCCCCTCATGCCCACTCGAATCACCCAATCAAAACCGACTCCTAGACTCCAGCACAACCACCACAGATAGACAAGTTGCATATACAACCCATTAACTCGTCATAACATGTTTTTTTAACTAAACATTATCTTTTAGTTATTTATCAAATAACATGTGCAACATACAACAGTTTTAACAAAAATACATCACCATATTTTTACCATCAATATTCCATGACTTTTAATATCAAATTTACTTATAATAAACTCTTTTAACCCAGTATACTATTTATTCTGGGTTACATACAGAACAATCAAGTATTTTATGTACCACTGTTCTGCTGCTCTATCCCAGTAAAGTGTGTAAAATGTCATTTTATTCATTTCATTTTGGATAACTTGTGTGTTGAGACGTAAGCTGTACTTGCAGTTATTTTAAGAAGAACGCACCAAAGCAGAAACACCCAGAGGAAACAAATATTCATAACATTATAATATGATAAACACCTTATAAAATTCTCTGTTCCAGTTCAGGTTCAGGAACTTTTTATGACAAAGACTCCAAATAATTGGTCAGATAATTGAGGATTTTGAAGCTTGTCCAGGGTAAGTTTCCCCAAATCATATTGGTAGTAGAGCTGAACAATTACTTGCTTTCAATTAATTACTAATTACCAATAATTACTTGAGATAATCATGATTAAAAAGTTGGTTAATTATACAGAGCATCTGACTCGTTTTAAACAGTCATGCAGTTACAAATTCATTCCATTGTCATCCTTGTGTAACAGACTCTCTTGTCAATCACAAGCATCATTCGCAGGCTCGGATTAAGAAGTCAGAGGCCCCTGGGCACAATGTCTTTTAGGGCCTCCACCCGCCGACCCACACACACATGCGCACAATCAAGATTTTGAATTATTATTTGTTGGAAACACCTCAAGTTAATACAGGACTGATTTATCTGCTGGACGATATTATCGGCCAATATGAGCTAATTCCATTTAAATTGGTATCTGCGTTTCTAACAGCCCCTGTGTGGCTTGACTGTGTATATGTACCGCATAGTGTCATCGGAAGGTGCTCTGCAACTCCCCTGTACACATCCTCCATCATACAGGATTGGTGATAACAGCACCACAAATCCACCACATAACAAAGCAATCAGCTGACCAGAGTGAGCAGAGCATACAGAACCAATTACATTACATTAACATTATCTAGCTACTCTTTCAAATGTGCAAAGGTGTGAAATCTTAAAATTGTAGACAGTCATGTAGTAGTTGAGAAATGGTTTCCTGTAGCTAAAGAGTGCTGGTTGTGAATATGCTTATTCTCTCTCACTTTCTCTGCATGTTCTAGCAAATATTTGATGTGCAGTTGTTTCCATGTTCAGTTGTTGAGACTGTAATCTAATTTTTTTTAACATAATCCATTTAGGAAAAGGTATTATAGCGTACATACACAACAGCTCTCAATATCGTCTCTACAGGATTCACACTGATCAACACCTGTACACATCCTCCATCATACAGGATTTGATACCACATGATTGAAACAATGCTTTCCTGGACCAGCAGCAACAATATCAATACATATCCGTGCTTACTGTAAATCATGGCATTATGTAAACACATACTGCCAACCTCTAATCCAGTTATATGAAGAAGATTCTTCCATAACTCGCACACAAACACGAAAGACTGTTGCACTAGTTTAGGTTCACAGTTCAGCTCCTAGTGACAGATGAGCGCCGAAGCAAGGCTAACATTAATAACAGTGCTCTGTGATTTTCTCACACAGACGATCGCCGTGTTCCCAATCAGAAAAACACCAACAAATTGATTTTTTTTTGTTGAATAAAGCGTACAGGCAAGGTTAAGCAGGGATCCGCTCTCTGTAAACTTGAGGTAACGTTAACTTAGCGCACCTTACCGCACATCACAGGCTGAGGCTGGACATTTGATCCTTCCTTTATGAAAGACACACACACACACACACACACACAAAGAATTCTCTATTTTATGGGACTGCATTGTAGTTATTGATTATATTTTTAAAAACATTACGTATCTGAGTGTGTATGTTTGTGTGAGCATTCGTAAGAAACTTGGTGGGGGCAGTGTTGTGAATTATTTTAGAGCATTATAGCCTAAATTGTTATCATTAATTACTAGAGCAATGGTGGTCTACACTGTCATCATTTAAAGTGTTATTTTATAGTGTAAAGTTAGGATCACAGTGTTAAAACTCTATAGTTCTGAGTGTATGTGCTCCTTTCTGTATCTAACTGCCCAGGCTCAGCAGTAGCACATGTGTGTGAGTGAGCAAGCACAGTGGGAGGCAGCATCAAAAACACCTGCAAAGGAAAATAAAGAAGCAGAGTTTGTGAAAATTGTATTACAAAACATACATCAATGTAGTCCATCACAGTAAGAATGTCCTGTTTCTAGCACAGAGCACAAACAACACCAGTTTATTCCACAAAAGTCAGGTTATGGATGAAATGGCATGATCAAGCAGAGGGCATGCAAAGGACACAGAGAGGAGGAGCAGGCAGTCAGGGACTTTCCCAGATCCAGGTGCAGTAGGAAAGAGAGCCAAGAGATGATGTGAAGCCAAGAAACAGAGCTATAAAAGGAGGTCCAAAAGGAGGTGAAAGTCAGTCGTTACATGGTTTTCATGTCGACTCGGGTCTCTGCTCTGGTAACAGAATGGGGCTCTATTTTGCACCGATCTCTGACGCACTCCGGTGGAACTTTTGTATTCTAATTGGTGTCTGTTTTTGTTGAGAATAAAAATGTTGGTAAAAGTTCAAGCTTTCTTATCTGGCCCAAGTCTTGAATTTGTTACACGACAACAGTTTTTCTGGACCTCAAAAAAGCTATTGATACAGTTAATCATAATGTTCTTGTTTCCAAACTCTCAAAGTTAGATTTTTCAAAAAAAAACTTTGGCTTGGTTTTAATCATATCTTGCAAATCATGAACAGTGTGTCATTATTAACAAAACAAAACATGATCTTTTGTAGTGTTTTGTTAAGTGTAAAACAGGAATCCCACAGGGGTCGGTGTTAGGTCCAATCCTCTTTAGTCTATTTATAAATGACCTCCCGAAAAATTGGATGTCAAGATACATAATCAACATATAGAGCAAGTTTCAGAAGTTAAATATCTAGGCTTAATGCTGGACCCTCACTTGAACTTTGATAAACATGTTTAAAAAAATAGGGAGAGCTATGAAAGCAAATTTGTATCTATTCAAATTAATTAGAGATTGCTGAACATTTGATGCAGCCAAAACATTTGTTCATACAATGATTTTCTCACACTTGTTACCTCATGGTCACAGGCAGGTATAGGTGTGATTAAAGCATTGGAAGGATTATACAATCGTGCCCTAAAAATATTAAGAAGCCCATTAGATCAGTTCATTGTCACGTCCTAAGAGACCTGAACATGTTGAGCATTTGAAAACACAAACCTCATCATGAAGTGTTTGCATGGACAGACTTCTCAGGCTCTCTGTGAGATGGTACAGCCATTAAAGGCCTTTGGATTGTCAACCAGAAATACATAAACTGCAGGGAATTGAAAAAATATCTTATAGGAAAAGACTTCCTTTTCAATCAAGGGAGCTAAGATCTGGAACGAGTTGGCTATCGAGTTAAAAACAAACATCAACAAAACAAAATCATGAACAAAACATGAACAAAATCATCAACAATTTAAAACTAAACTGAAGAAGTTTTTAAAAGATAATCAGTCGTGTAGTCATGTGTAGCGATGGGGGGTGGTATACATGTATGTGCTCAACTGTTACTATGCTTAATGTTTATTGTATATATATGTTAAAAGCCCTTCTAGGGATGGGCATTGGAAATTAGCAGTAGCTACAAATGCATAAATGTTGTGCATTGGAAAATTGTTGCACAGAAAACACATTACAATTTAGGTAACTTACTGTAACTGAAATGTTCCAGCTCAGGCCTGCATGACATGGTCTTGTTCAGTGCAGTGGTGCCTTGCTTATACAAACTGAGGAGGCAGGTGTCATCCATAAGTTTCTTGAATATCTTAAGCATAATGGGAATGACTTTATACCCTAAAAACATTATTAGTATTAAAATAACTGCAAAAAATATTTCTCTGCACCCCCAAACAGCGCTCCCGTAAAAGGCCTCTTCGTCTGAAAGTCCCGGGCTGAATCTCAGTCCCGGTACACCAATCAGAGTGGGCACAGGATGTATACATTTTACAACAACAAATGAAACTACAGCAAAACGTGTGGGATAATGGCGTCAGCCGAACTGACAAAGTTTTGTCCGTCCTCTGCCTGGCGTCAACTCACACTGGAAATGTTTGAGCAGCAGAGCGTTTAGCCTGCCCCACATTGTTGACGTGTTGTTAATTTGTCATTTTGTGTGTTTCTACTACCAAAAACAGCTCTCTGTGAACCGGTTTAGTTCCGTTCTCTGCACGGCTTCACAGTCCACATAGAGCATTTCAGAATAAGAGTGTTTTGCCTGCCACATTTTGCTGATTTGTTCAGTTGTCCTTGACTTTTGTGCTTCTACCATGGTTAAGTAGGCCAGTTATTTTTTTGTCTGTTGTAACTGTGTATTTTGTTAATATATGATCGGGAGTCTGCACAGGGTTCTTTGTTTTGAAAATCGTGCCACATCACAGTTTAGATGTCTGTCTGTCTGATGTTGTAATGCTAGATGACATCATTTATCTATAGACAGGTTTCTGTGCAACGTCATCACAGAGATGCAGCACGCAGCTAGAGGGCAGAAAGCAGCACTCTGTCTTCGCAACATTTCAGTCTATGCGGTATAGCAGCAGTGTTGGGCACGTTACTCAGAAGTTTTAATCAGTTTCTTTTTACTTATTACTCCTTTAAAAAGTAATTATACTACTTTAGTCATTACTTGGTATTAAAAGTAACTAGTTACGTTACTCATTATGTTACTATTACTTTCAAGCCTCCACACCAACTCCATCTTTAAAAGTGAAAAAGGGAAAAAGGGAAAACTTGTTCAGCAGCTCATTTTAGAAATAAATCCACTTTCCTGGAACAATTATTAAGCTAAGGAGTCAACAACCAGATCAACCGAAAACACTGCAGCCTCTAAGAGCAGACGATGCTGTACAGTGGGCTATAGGCTACTGATATATTTAAACATAACAAAAAACAAAGCAAGTCTCTCCCAACATTTTCACTAATAGCATATTCGTAACAGCAGCAACAAGTATGGTTTTACGCCACTGGCTGAGATAAAAAAGAAAAGCAAGTCTCTCCCAACTTTTGAACTAACTTTATTGTTTTACACAGGCATTTATAAGAGAAGTATCCAGTGCTTTTACAAAACAACAAAACGTTGCTTAAAGCCACTCTCTCCTGCCAAGTGGATGCTTCACTGGCAGTAGCAGTGGAGTTTCAATTTCAAATTAGCTTTATTGGCATGAATGTAATAACAACATTGCCAATACATCATATATACACAACATAAGAACAATCAGCCCCATACATTTCATTAAACAATTAAAGCGTAAAGTAATCAAAGTCTATGTGTGTTTGTGTTTTAAAAAAAAGAAATATTAAAAATTATAATAAAATAAATAAACAAAACAGTAAGCGTGTGTGTTTTTGTGTGTGTAAGTGTGTGTTTGTTAAAAAATAAAAATATATGAAAAATAAAATAAATAAATAAAACAGTAAGCGTGTGTGTCTTAAAAAATAAAATATATTAAAAATAAAATAAAATATTTTATTTGTGTGTGTTTGTGTGTGTTAAAAAATATATACATATATTAAAAATTAAAATAAAATAAATAAATAAAATGATAAGTGTGTGTGTGTTAAAAAATAAAAATATGTGTAATTAAATTAAATTAATAAATGAAACAGTAACGTGTGTGTGTGTGAATATATTAATAGACAAAAAAATAATTAAAAAAAAAAACAGAAAAAAAGAAAAAACATCTGGTGGAGCCTTTAACCTATTGTACTGCACATTAACTGCATGTAACTCAGTGGTATTTGGTGATTCATTGTAGAACTGGATGAAAACCAAATCATTTCCCCATGAGATTGTAGACATGTTGCATAATTAACTGTTATTTTCTGTCTTCACTGTAAAATAACTCACAATGAAAATGTATTAAAACAAGATTTGTTATCTTGTCTTTAGACTGTTTAAATTCTTTGGATCAGATCAAACTTGTGCATCATCAGAGAAATTCCCTGATAATCTGTTCTTGTATCTTTAATTCACTTTTCTTGGTAAATGTGTTCTTCAGTAATATTGTTCCTTACTTTCAAGTGCAAAACACTTCATGGGTCCAGGTTTTAACTTATTCTGATCCATCCGCACAAACACATGAGTGAAAAGAAGGAAGTCAGATATTTGCCAAGTTATTAAAAATTACAAGCGATTAGTGTTACAAGATCTGTCCCATCAAGTTTCCTTGTGGAAGTGATGTCAGAAAATGCCACATGTGGGAAAATCATGTCTGACACACTGTTATCCATGGAAACAGGAACCCATGTAGTTTCTGATACAGGAGGAAATCAAGCTGCACCTCCACTTTGTGTTTGTATGAAATATTGTCCATTTAAAATGCTCCACTGTGAAAACTCAACCTCATCTTGAAATTAAATGTAAAATGTGTTCTTGTTTTCTCCTCCAGATGCTCCAAAGCTTCCCTCTGTGTCAGTGAGTCCCTCTGCTGAGATAGTGGAGGGCAGTTCAGTGACTCTGACCTGCAGCAGCGATGCTAACCCAGCAGCTAAATACACCTGGTACAAGGAGAATGAAGACTCACCAAAAGCATCAGGACAGAACTTCACCATCACTGACTTCAGAGCTGAACACAGTGGGAATTATTACTGTGAAGCCCAGAACAGAAGAGGACGTCATAACTCCACCTTACATCTGATTGTTGTGGCAGGTAATATTTTTCCACATTCACCTGTATACACAGACGTTTACTGCACCAGACCTGATTCACATATTAATATGTAAAAACCAACACATTGTCACTCCTATGGTTGGTACAACGGAAATAAAATTTCTGACTGTTTTTCTGTAGCTGTGACTACAGACAGTATCAACTGGCAAAATGACTTACCAATCTAATCGTACAAGTAAGGTATATCACATATATATTTTTTTTATAACAACAATAGTCATGAATATCATCAGGTTGACTCTGGTGGTCTTGATGCTGATTCCTCTGCTTCTCCTGAATCTGTGGACGAGGTAAAACAATCACAATCCATCAGTTCAGTCACCGCTCTTTTATTCTTCAAACTTATTTTAATTTTAGTGTTTTGAATTTCATTATTGTTTACATTTGTATTTGTGGTTGTTGGACTCAATCCAGGAAGAATAAAACTCGGAGCTCCACCTCTGAACCAAATGAACCTGTAGAGACGATAGAGGTGAGAGAGAGGTCCTGTTGACAAAATGTCCCCTAAATCACAGTTATAATAACTTGACTCGTAAATGCTCTGGAAAGTGTGAAGTGAATTTATGTTTAAAATACAACTTGCTGAGTTGAAACCAGTAATACGTTTACTTGTAAACGTGACTGAATACATTTTTGATCAAATCTAATTATATGCAGGTTTAATGAAAGAGGTCCATTGAGCCTCATTTTGTCGTCTCTCCCATCAGTTAGACTCTGATCCTGCGGATGTCAGTGTCTCAGACTTTAAGAGCGTCACTGCAGCACAGACAGAAGACACAGAGCAGCAGGAAGACATGGTGTGAAGTCCAGTCAGGTTAGAGCCTCCTGCATCAAATAAAACAGGCCGACTTCAGATTTACAGTTAAATTTACAACTCTAACTTTACACAAGTTTTATGTGATTTTCTTCAGTTGCAGTTGAAGCAGACTCACCTCATGGTAGGACGGCATTGAAACATCACAGTAGAGCGAGTCTGTGGAGGAAGTGGATCCATTTGCCTTCAACTCCAAAAGTTTTCCTTTTCAGTTCTCAGTAGCAGCAGCAGGGTGGAGTCAGCAGCGCAGTCAGTCAGCAGCAGCATGTAGCAGAAAATCCTGACGGGTTTCTGTGTGCAGCTATCAAGACAAATAAAATTTAAATGTGTTCTTTTGCTTTGGCTTATTGCTCACATTCTCAGTTCTTGTCACTATGAGGATGAAATGTGCCACAGCGTAACAGATTATTATGATTCGGGATGTTGCTGATATAAAGTTTAATGAAGAGGACATTAACTCTAACTCTTTAGCTCTAAATGTCAATTTAGTCCATTTAAACTCTTTGGGGTCATTCATGGAGCAGGTCGAGGTTCACTAAGTGTGAAGCCTTTCAGAATAAGAGCCCATCATCGATAGTTTGTGCAACACCTTAATTATGAGTCTTTGTTCAGCCAAAACAAGTCAATTATCAAAAGTTTGCTGCTATTGCAATATCTAATATGCTGCTCCCCAATGTGAGCTGTTGACACTTTGTGAACTTAATCTGCGCCAATAATACTAAATAAAGTGAATGTCCGGGGTAAAGCTAAAATGCAAATAGTTTCAATAATAAAATTTGAAAATAAAACGCCAAAGTAAACTTCAATTTGACTTAACAATCAGTGATGGTAAAATGTTTCAGCGTCCTGATTCAGTATCTGTGATGTTTCACTGCCCTCTAGTGGTGAACCTTTGTTGTGGCACATTCAGGCTTCCTCACTCTGAGAGCTCCCTCCACTGTCTGTTTCAAAGAGTCACTTCACCCAAATTACAAGAAGACATATTTTCTGTCTTACCTCCAGCAGCATCTTGTCAGATGTGCTCTGTGTTACAGTGACACAGAGTCAGAATGACTGTGAGTGAGAGAGCTGCAAAATGTAATTCATTGTTTCTGATCTAATTTTCTTACACTTTTTGCATCCCATACTGCTGCAGTCCATCTCTTTGAACTTATACTGGTATAAAGGTTATTTCACTGTCTAAAGATGCACTGGAAGTGTCAAGTGAGCATCAAACCAATTTAAACACCTCTCTTGTTTTTGCGCTTGTTTTTTTGAATAGTCTTTTCTTAAACAGGTTTAATACCAACAGTAATATTATTTTCTTATTCTCTCTTATTTATAGTTGTAAAATGTCAAACTTTATTTTGATGTGGGTGTTGTTGTTTGATGTTGCATTCAGCCCATCATGTATATTAGTAATCTAAAGAGGAAGGAAATCTAGTCGTCTAACTGCCTGACATCCGTTTTTTGCTCACTGACCACAGAGGAAAGGTATCTTTAAAGACAGCGTCCTTCTTCACTGTAAGTAGAATTGTTTATTGATGTGACTGATACTGTATATCGCCTGTGTACATTATTTTATCTGCTGACATGTTTTATTGTCTCTGAAGCCACACAGAGAGATGAGAGGAGCAGCTATGAGTTTAACTGCAGCAGCGAGAGGATTTGTCGTCTTCCTTCTCTCTGTGTCAGGTACTGAATATCTAAACTTACATTCATTGCAATAAAAGAGGGGAATCTGTGAAAATGCTGGTCTTGTAAAAGTAGGCTGAAGGTCACATGTAGAAATAAGTGGCTTAGAGTTGTGTGAAAGGCAAACATAGAAAAGCTAGAAACATTAGTTTTAATTTACAGTTGTGGAAACTCCCCAGATGTTAATATTTTTTAATATAGTTGTTTGTGTTTGTGTACATTTTATTGGATATTAGAAAGTTTGCTATGGCCAACTTCTTTTGCTTTGTCTTTTGCAAAAAGTAGGCTACCTGTGTGCTTTTACATGCTGTAACTGAGAATATCGTGGTTTTTAATTGTGACTCTTTAAAAACAAATTGTCCTGTTTAATTTGCTCTATAGCTGAGCCTGCAGCTGCTTTTATCACAGTATAGTTTTTGGAGGTATATTGGTCTCACAGTGAAATCATCACAGATGGACTTCTCTCAAATATTCATACATCTGCACCAAACCCTGCTAGTTCCTTTTGTAATGTCTGACATCAGTGTGATGTTTCCATGTTCAGCGTCAAAAACTGTTTTCAGATTTTATCTTTTGTTTATATCATAACTGCCATAAACAATCTCTCACACCTCAGTGTTCTGCATTTCTTTTTCGTCTTCACACTTACGCAGCAACCTGACCACACAATGAACAGAGAGAACTGACCAAGAAAAGCACAGACTCTCCCATAACTGATACAGTATTTCTCCTCTTACTTTGGTTAGTAGTGTTGTAGTCAAGACCAAGAACAAAGTTTATATAGACAGAGACAAGAGCAAGACCTTTAGGGGCTGAGACCAAGTTGAGACCAAGACCAGTTCCCACATTACATGACACATAATAAAATGCACTGTAAAAAAGGATTGGATCAATAAGTTATAGTAACTTCTTTCTATAATTTACCTCCACTTAACATAATAAGTTATGAAATTTCAACTTAATTTAATGAGTTATCACTATCACAACTCAGGTTTGTAAGCCAGTTCAGTGAAATGTAAATTTCAATGTGTCAACTTAATTTATAAGTGTGAGTTGGAATATGGTAACCGGATCTCTTAAAAAGTAACCATGACCCCGGTGTGGCGACAGTATTAATGCGCGGTGCAAATAGTCCTGAATATTTTCTCTTGATCTGATATACGATTAATAACTATGCTGATTGATTTTTGTAACACATTAATGAGGCGCACCACCCAATTGCAATTCCCCATTGAGAGAAGAAGAGGAACGCAAATTAAGCCTACTGACAATGGTGAGCAGATAAGCAGCGGATGAATACGTTATTTTCCAGCAAGATGTGGATGAGACTTGGCAGCGGAAAAGCGGGTCTTTTCGGATTGGAGCAAGAGAAGCAAGGTGAGTCTGTCATTTATAATAATTGTAACCCAATTCAATGAGTCAATTAACTTAGTTATGAAGAAACGAATTGCTGTCATGAGACTTTCTGAACACGGGATAGTTCAGAGCAGCTTATTAATGCATGTAACGTTAGTGTTCAACAGTGAACCCAACTTTACGGTGTTTAACGTTAGTCCGAATGTCACTTTTTACTTTTATTAAGAAGAAACACAATCTTTTATTTAACATTCACCCCTCAAAAAAGGACATTTATGGCGCTTGGTAGTTGTTTGAATGTTTGAGTTAGCTGCTTTACTAGAGCCTCTGTGTGTAACTTAGTGTCAGTAATTAGCCTTGGCCCGTCTCAACGATGTGTGGAGTAGCGTCGACGTTTCAGTAATTAGCCGTGACCCGTAACGTTACCAACGTTGTTTCAGTAATTAGCCGTGGCCTGTTCCAACAATGTGGGTGGAGAGGCGTCCGCATTTCAGAAATTAGCCTTGACCAGGTGAGTTGCTACTTAAATTAAAGTTAGCTGCTTCAGCAAAATTAAGAGGATTTGGGCTTTCTTAACATTGTTAGCTAATCTGTGACGAGTTTCTTTTGCAATGTTATTCGCTTATTAGTGAGTTTGTACTCCGCTCCAGCTTAACCTGCCAGTTTAAAAAAATAAAAATAAAAATAGCGGGAGGAAGGTAGACTTTACTGGCGCCATCGTGTGTTTCACTGTCTGACTGTGAGAAGAGCAGAGAGAGAGCTGAGCAGGTGAAGATAACATTAGTTGATTTTGACTCTTTTTTTGAAAGAGTGCAGTGACGTTAAAACGGTAGCCTCTGATCCACCACATCTGTTTTAACAGGCAGTGGCGAGTTGTTAAATCAGTGTTTCCCATACGTAATTTATTTGTGGCGTCCCGCCACAATATCAACGCAGACTGCCACATATTGATTTTCGTTTTTTTTTACTAGGCCTGTTTAAAATCTAAATCTAATCCCGCCCCTCTCCCTCATGAACACAGCAAAAGAAGAGGTTATAGTAAACATTTATACTTAAAACTATGTATTTTTATCTCTTTTCAGGTAAAAGTAGTCTACAATGCTGCTGCGTGTCATCATATCAGAAAATGAAGACATCCCATCCAGTGTTGAGGAGCTGTATCAGGTGTTGCGAACAAAGCTTGGTCTGAGAGGTGGATTCATTTTGCAATTTGAGGATCCTGAGTTCAATAATCAGTTGTGCAACCTAACAGACATCAAAGACCTTCCTGTGGGGTGGGCAACTGTGAAAGTGTTGTTCACAGCTGATGACGTCTCAGATTCTACACTGGACACTTGCAGCCTCCCTTCTCTTAGTAGAGATTGTGTTGAATGGCCTGACCCCTTCCCGATTCCACAGTTCTCACATGATGTGGAGCTGCAGCTGAAAGAAGCCAATGCTAAGGATGGATCTGTAATGGTGATTCCTAAAGGTTTAAAGACATTCTTGATATACTGGCCGACAGTATGTCAAAGATTAGCGCTTATCCTGAGAGGCATCACTATGAGAATGTAGCCAAAGCACTTGTGGAGAAGCATCCTAGTCTGAAGGAGCCAGGGTCGGAAAAGGGATGGTACTCGTGGTTTCACAGCCTGAAATTTAAGCTTGGAAACTATCAGCAAAAGTTAAGTGCAGCAGGATGCCCTGAGGTGGTGGTAAAGAAAAGGAGAAGGTTCGAAGGGGAAAGTGTAAAGAAGTCAAAGAAGGGTGAGGTCAACTACTGTCCAGAGTCCTGAAAACATGGAGGAGAAGCGTAATATGATGGAGGCTGAAATGCTGAAAAGAGACCCTGATCCCCAGCTGGTAGAAGACCTGATGGTTGCTACGTTTTCCCAGCGCAGAAAAGAGATAATTGGAGATCAGCCACTCATCACAAAAGTCATTTCCAGATGGCCAGCTCTGTTGCATGAGAGACAGGTACTCAGTTGAGAGATAGAAGCACGTTTTGTCTGATACTGTGTCTTGTTCATAATTATGTTTGACTTCTATTTTCTATCTGTCTCTTCTCAGATCAGGACGGAGTTCAAGAGAAGCTGTTGGAAAGCTGGAAAGAAAATTACTTCCTGGATTTTGTTACATGGAATCATTTTTGAGTTGTAGGAAGGACTACCTTTTTTAACCCTATGCAGTTACATTACAGTATCAGTATGAGTCATCTGCAGAAAAGTATATCACTCCAGTTAGGGCTGACCCAGAATAGTCGAAAGATTCAATGCTTCGATGGGCTGAGCTTGATTCGACTGTCAATCTCACAGTAGAAGCATGCCATTTTGCTCAACGTCTGATTTTTACATAGAACGACCAGTTTTCTCCCAATAATTTTAATATACTGTACAACCTATTAACAATATGCATTTCAATGTTTAATGCTGTAAATAAACATGTAAAAAGAATAAAACTTTCAATAAATGTTTTTAAAGTGTCTAAATAAATCCAAAATTGTAACCCTAATCCTGGGTGGAATAGACTGCAGCTCTGCAGCTTCTCAAGATTAAAGTGGAGCTACCATGTCCCAACACACAACTCTGCCTGCTGCCAGTCACAAAACCACCTCCAGAGTTTTAGATGCCTCATACACATAACTATTACTCATTTCAACACAACACAAAGAAATCTGTCCTCATTTTTGTTCATTTATTTGATCTTCTTCAGATGCTCCAAAGCTTCCCTCTGTGTCAGTGAGTCCCTCTGCTGAGATAGTGGAGGGTAGTTCAGTGACTCTGACCTGCAGCAGTGATGCTAACCCAGCAGCTAATTATACCTGGTACAAGGAGAATGAAGACTCACCAAAAGCATCAGGACAGAACTTCACCATCACTGACTTCAGAGCTGAACACAGTGGGAATTATTACTGTGAAGCCCAGAACAGAAGAGGACGTCATAACTCCACCTTACATCTGATAGTTGTGGCAGGTAATTTTTGCAATCAGCTGCACTCACAGTTTTCATTGAAGGCAGGAAATTGTGGACCTCAGCTGGGGATATTAATAAGGGGAAGAAGCACTTTGAGAAGTTTCTTAGTTTAGCTCTGTGGCATATCTTTCATAACAGAGTCCACTGAGACCGGATGAGAAAAGATGACAATACAGCAACAAATACTGGCGAGTGTTTTGGGGAGATTTTATGCTCTAATTTCTTTCTCTCAGGCTACATAGAGTTAAATTGATAAATCATGTGGATCTCTAAACTGAACAATATTAGATTATTGCATATGTTAGAGCAATTTACAAATTGTTGATTACATGCTTTTGTCCACTGGACAGTACTGCTAAATTTATTTTTCAACAAAGTTATGTATTTATGCAGAAATGCAAAAATATGTTAGGTCATTTTTTAACATTAGCCGATAAACCATAATTGCTGTCGGCCTGAAATCCAGTATTGGTCAGGCTTTATACTACATGGAACGTCACCTCTCTGTGGGGGAAGGAGATGGAGCGCTACCAATTATATCTGGTGGGGCTGACCTCCACGCATAGTCTCGGTTCTGGAACCGTACTCCTTGATAGGGGATGTACACTATTCTTCTCTGAGGTTGCTCAAGGTGTGAGGCGCAAGTGGTGCAGGTGTGGGGATACTCACAAGTCCCCGGCTGAGCACTGCTACGTTGGAGTTTACTCCGGTGAACGAGAGGGTCGCCTCCCTACGCCTTCGGGTACTGGGGGGGAAAACTCCGACTGTTGTTTGTGCATATGCACCAAGTAGCAGTTTAGAGTATTCGGCCTTCTTGGAGACCCTGAATGGAGTTCTGTATGGGGCTCCAGTAGAGGACTCCATAGTTCTGCTGGGAGACTTCAACGCGCATGTGGGCAATGATGGAGATACCTGGAATGGCGTGATTGGGAGGAACGGCCCCCCTGATCTGAACCCGAGTGGGTGTTTGTTGTTAGACTTCTGTGCTAGTCATGGATTGTCTATAACACCATGTTCGAGCATAAGGATGCTCATAAGTGTACATGGTACCAGAGCACCCTAGGCCGAAGATCAATGATCGATTTTTTTTAATCGTTTCATCTGATTTGAGGCAGCATGTTTCGGACACTCGGGTGAAGAGAGGGGCAGAGCTGTCAACTGATCACCATCTGGTGGTGAGTTGGGTCAGGGGGTGGGGGAAGACTCTGGACAGACCTGGTAAGCCCAAACAGGTAGTGCGGGTGAACTGGGAACGTCTGGAGGAGGCCCCTGTCCGTGAGATCTTCAACTCAAACCTCCGGCGGAGCTTTTCTGGCATCCCTGTGGAGGTTGGGGACATTGAACAGGAGTGGGCAATGTTCAAAACCTCTATTGCTGAAGCTGCAGCGGAAAGCTGTGGTCTTAGGTGCCTTAAGGGGCGGTAACCCTCGAACACCGTGGTGGACACCGGTGGTCAGGGAAGCCGTCCGACTTAAGAAGGAGGCCTTCCGAGATGTGTTGTCTCGGAGGACTCCGGAGGCGGTTGCAAGGTACCGACGGGCCCGAAGGACTGCAGCCTCTGCTGTGGCAGATGGAAAGCAGCGGGTGTGGGAGAAGTTCGGAGAAGACATGGAGAAGGACTTTCGGTCGGCACCAAAGTGTTTCTGGAGAACTGTCCGCCATCTCAGGAGGGGGAAGCGGGGAACCGTCCAAGCTGTGTACAGTAAGGATGGGACCCTGCTGACCTCAACTGGGGAGGTAATTGGGCGGTGGAAGGAACACTTTGAGGAACTCCTAAATCCGACTGACACGCCCTCTTTAGTAGAGGCAGAGCTCAAGGCTGATGGGGGATTTTGTCAATTTCCCTGGTGGAAGTCACTGAGGTAGTCAAACAACTCCACAGTGGCAAAGCCCCAGGGATTGATGAGATCCGCCCAGAAATGCTAAAAGCTTTGGGTGTGGAGGGGCTGTCTTGGATGACACGTCTCTTTAACATTGCATGGAAGTCGGGTATAGTGCCCAAGGAGTGGCAGACTGGGGTGGTGGTTCCCCTGTTCAAAAAGGGGGACCAGAGAGTGTGTGCCAATTACAGGGGTATCACACTATATATGTATAGATATCATCTATATATGTAAAGATATATATCTAAACATATACACAGATAAGTAAAAAATAATTGTTAAAGTAAATGTCCCTTAGTTCAGTTTTACATTATAGGAGGAAGTGCATCTCTGTCTGAACCTTTACCTTTCAAACAGTGACCATATTTTTTATTTGTCCAATGAAGGTTAAGGTCAAGGGCAGCTGGACTTGGTTGAAGATACTAGAAGACGTTTCATCCCTCATCAAAGAGACTTCTTCAGTTCTGACTGGAAACTCAGCTATGTAATCTCTGGGATCATTAGCTAGGATCGTCGATACCACTACACAAACGCATGGCTCAACACAGAAGGTCTAATGCGCAATTTATACTTCTGCGTTGAATCGACGGGGTAGCCTCTGCGTATCCACCTACCCTATGCCGTAGCCTGACGTGCACCTCCTCAAAGATGTAACTACATGTCGCATCAACGCAGACCGTAAGCACTGTGATTGGTCGGCTGGGTAGCCTCGCAATGCCTCCGAGCCGACCGGAAGTGCCCCATGCTTTGTAGTAACTTTTACTAGTGGCCAAAACAGCGGCTGTAACACGGTGGATCGATATATTTGACCGTCACAACCCGAGTGAAATGACTCGTTTCCCTATCAGAATGCGATCCATTCGGTTGATAACATTTGAAAAGGCTACACCAGGCGCACGTACAAAATTTTACTCCCCTTCACGTTAGCAAAGCGCTAAACCAGACGTTGCCTGCTCGGCTGGCAAAAGTCAACACTGGGAGCTGTAGCGCTATTGCAGACTAGTGTTTGGGGGTTTAATTGCAGAACGACGGGGACACCGATGCACAAATATAAATGCATGGCTACGTGTGCAGCCTACGACGTAGGTACGCACGTAGACTCAGCAGTTTATTTACATCTGAAGGACACTCGTTTGAGGATCACCAGGTAAAACTTTTTGGACAGAAGATGGAGGGTTTGAAAGAGGTGTCAGGGAATCCATTTACACCCGGGTTGAGAAGCTGCCATTGAACAGTGGAGGGGGTCTATGCTACCACTCATCCCCCACTTACAATGCTGTTCTGTCATCACTTCCCAGGAAATTAAACAAGCATTTCCTCTTGGCCTCAGTTGAGGATGTCAACGATGGTCATTCAAACTTGGCCACGGCTGGTTCTAACGACCAAGACGACTGTCGTTACCACAGCCAGGAGCATTAACGAACCAGTGGTTTCAGCGATCCTAGCTAACCAGTCAGTCAAAACTGAAGAAGTCCATTGTGCTTTTTCCCTGGGCAGGGTCTCTGAATGGCTGCTGGGCGTTTAGTTTGTGCATTGGAGTCCGGGGGAGGCATTTTCTCGTTGGCTTGGTGGGACCAGTTTGCGTCCCTGTTTTGCGTCGTTGGCCTCGGATCCATGCTTCCCCATTTCTCTGTCGGCCAGTTGTTGGACCCCTCTGGATACTGAGGTATATAGTTAGTTTTCGGGATGTGCAGTGTGGGTGCGGGGCAGGGCTGTGCTCTGATTTGTTCTGGGTTTGTGCCTGGAGTTCTCGGCCCTTGATGGGTAGGTGGCTTGGTGGTGGCATGCAGCTGAGCTAGTTGATTTTGCCTCGTTGCTGGTTTGGCTGATGTTGCACGGCGGCCGGGGGGCGTGCTGGGCATGGGGGATGTCGGCTGGCGCCGGTGGCCTAAGTTTTTTTCCGGCGGTTGGGGGTACGGCGGACTTTTATTGGCGGGTGCATGGTGACCTGTGCGGCGCGTTTGCTGCCGGGCTGGGACTTGCAGCTGGTGTTTCTCTCCGCTGGCTTTCGCTGTTGTGTTATTCCGCTTGCTCTCTGGTGGGTGGGAGCACTGGTCATTGTTGTGTGCACGCCGCGGTCCGTCCGGGTGCTGCTCTTCCACGGGATACACCTCTTGCGTTCCGTCAGGATTACGTTGTCAACTGGCATTTGGGTTGGGGTCTTTCGCGTTTGCATCGCGGTGCATCTGGGAGTCTTTGTTTTTTTTGATTGATTCAAAAAAAAAATTCTTTCTCCAACCCCTATTGGCTACTGGGGTTCTTGCCTGACTGTTGCTGGGGTAGGTGTGGCACAGTCGTGGTATCCCACTCAACAACTACATTCTTTAACAGGCTTATGTGCGCACACACATGTACACACACACATACAGACACACACAGTCTCACACATAGACACAAACAAATTTAGGTTGTCCCTGGTAGAATTAGTCTTAGCTTTTCTTTCAGTTACTTATTTAAATTAATTGCTATTATTCCAGCTCTCGTTGCTGTGCTGTGTTGCTTATTTAGTGTGCGTGACTGTTTCTTGTTTTCATTTTTCTCTTAGTTGTCTTACTATGTCAGCTGTTTATTGCTGCTGTTCGGCTGGTTGTCTTTTACTATTATTATTATTTTTATCGTTTGTTTTTGTTTGTGTTTTTTTGTTGTTGTTTTTCTACTCCCTAAGCCCCCCTCTCTGTTCTATTGCAGGTTTCGTTGCTTTCTGTAATTGGTGTTTCCCTCTGCTTTTCCCTGTTGTCCACACCTTCCATCCCCTTCTCTTACAGGTCTTGTCCTTTCTCTGTGCTGTCTGTTTGTGCCTCCCTATCCCCGTGTCTGCCCCCCTGTCCGGGTGACAAATCAATACATAATTAAAACAGACAAAGGAGTATATTAATACTCTCTTGTTAAAGTAAAATCTGTCTGGCACAATATGGTATCCAGCTCATCATACTCTATAGCAGGCTGCTGGGCAGGACAGGTTTAAAAAAAAACTGAAGAAGTCTCTTGGATGAGGGACGAAACGTCTTCTAGTATCTTCAACAAAGTCCAGTTTCCCTTGAATTTAACCATCTTTGGATAAGTATGACCTGGATGACTGAGAACCTTCACAGACATTTTTTATTTGGTTACCCTGGTTTCTTATTTTCGTTTTCTTTCTTTTTTGATTGCCAGTTTGTGGTCACTGAGCCTGTATTTGGTTCAGGTCTGTCTCTGCTTTCTATCTTTGACAGTAGAGAAATAATAATCTCTTTTTAGGGCCAGATAAGATTCTGATCTACTTTGGCTTTTAGTTTCTTCTTTCTAACATTCTAAAGAGGTTTATTTACACTATTATAATTTTCTTGTGTTGAAAGCAGTGTTACTCTATGGGAGCAATGGGTCCAAACATGCTGTAACACTTTAATTTACTGTCTGTGTTTTCTTTTGTTCCCTGTTTCTTAGGAGCAGGGAAATTAGCAGTTGCTACAACAATCACTGTTGTCCTCCTGGTTATCATTTCCCTCTGTCTCTTCCTGTGGATCAGGTGAGCAGCTCTGTTTCACTGAATCATTGAATGTTAAATCATTGAAGGTCAGTTTGTCCAATTTAAAATGTTCAATCATTTATTTTCTTATTTATTCACCTAACCAGGAAAAAGAGGGCTTCCAAGGAATCGTCTGAGCCTGAAGAGAGACCAGACAACAGGGAACAGGTGAGAATAGTCACGGATCTTATTCAAGAACAAAAGTCACTCACTCTTTAAGTGCTTCTGGAAAATTAATCTGACTGAGAAGGAATTCATGTTGCTCTTTTTTCGACATCCTTCTTCACAGAAATGAATTTCTCGGATGTGACTAAATTCCTAGTAGATCCAGAAGCTTTCCTACTTTTTGTCCTTTCCTTGTAAATTCCTTTACTTAGCTCTTTTCTGTAATGCACGGTGAAGCAGGAATATTTGTTCCATTATTACCACAGCTGTAGTTGCTTCAGTCTTACTGCAATCATCTGTAAGAATTCACTATTCAAATGAAAAACCCACTCATGTAAAATATGTCTGTGCAGTTTCTACCTGAACAGCCAGAGGAGCAGGATAACCTTCAGTATGCCACACTCACTTCACCAACAACCAGGCAGATCCTCTCTACTCCGACATCAGACCAGCTCGCTCCCTCAGACACACAGAGCAACAAGATTTCATGGACTATGCTGTTGTCATATTTAAGAGTAATACTGCCCCGAGGTGAGCAGCTCTTCTCACAGAAACATTATCCTCACTACAATTGCTGTAGTCAAGACCAAGACCAGAGTTTATTGAGACTGAAACTAGTGCTGGCAAGCTCGACTCTTTTGACAGACTTGTTCATTCAAATCTCGTTCATTAAAATGAACTAACCTTTTTTTGAGTCATTACGTTCATTTGAACTATGCTGGTTATTGTGGCACTGCAGCCCTCTAGTGGGCGATTAAAAAACAGCGCCGTTCTGAAACATGGAAGGCTGACTGGTTTGCGTTGTTTGACAAAGTATAATGCACAAATTCACCTCTTTATTACTGTATGTCATCATTATATAAAATTCAACCAATTTAATAATAATCTGGATCAAGCCGCCAAGTTCTTAAAGAACTCCAGCACAGAGAGAGGAACAAAGAAATATACTGCAAGCAGCGTTGGGCGGGCCCTCGCACTTGTAGCGCGTCCGGGTGTGAGCCAGCCGCGTTGCATATTCTGGAGCTCTGCCGGTGCGGCTGTGAATTTGCTACGTGGTTCCGACGCTGCATGAAGGTGTTAAATGTCACTTCCTGTGCCCCCTATGTGGCGCTACATAGCACTTGCCGCTATGAATATAAATCGGTATTGGTGTGTAGATGTCTTCGGGTGGGAGAGTTATCAAGCACGTAAAGTTTTGTTCAGATGTGATCATGTACACTGAAGTTACAACAACTTCTTGTGTCATGGCGAAGAGTTGATCTTTGACGGCATGCCACGGACACGCCCATTGACGAAAACTCACAGATAGCGCAACTTTTCATGTCAATGCCTTTAGAAGGCACAGCAGAAATTCGAAGTCGATCGGACTAAATAATAAAGTAAAGAGTGTGTAAATCATCCAAAAATTGCAGTAAAATTCAAAATGGCCGACTTCCTGTTGGGTTTAGGGCATCGCTCCAAGAGGCTTTTTGGTACGTCTGGACATGATACATGTGCCACAGAAATTTCATACATGTAGGTCAAACGTGCGGCGGGGGCTGCTTCATTAAAGGTCACTTCCTGTTGCCAACAGGTGGCGCTATGACTGTGGGTGAATGTCGGCATGTACATGTATTCAGGGCGGGACTCTCATCCTACATGTACAGTTTAGTGCAGATGTGAGCATGTACACTGAAGTTATAATAACTTCCTGTTTCATGGCGAATCATCGATGCCACGGACACGCCCATTGACGAAAACTCACAAATAGCATCGTCAATGCCTTTAAATTTGACGTCGATCGGACTAAATGCAAGAGGAGTTTGTTAAAGTACGGAGTGTGTAAATCATCCAAAAATGGCAGAATTCCTGTTGAGTTTAGGATATGGGTTCTTGAGGCTTTTTTGTTTATGTAGGTTGAGCGTGGACGAGGGGCAAATTTTTTTCCAATTTTCTAGGTGGCGCTAGTGAGTCATTTTGCCACGCCCATGCGCGAAACCCATAAAATAAGATTTTTTTCACCACTTCTGACTGTGTGCAAAGTTTGGTGAGTTTTGGGTATGTTTAGGCTCCCAAAATTGAGCTTACTTTGCAGAAAAAATAAAATAAATCTTTACAGTTTCAATAGGGACCTCGCACGGTTCTTCCTAGGGCCCTAATTAACACATATAAACGCAGCAATTTGGCAGGTCTGGATGTAGAATGGGCCACATCTCCACGTTCTGGCAGACCTGGATCAGCTGTTAGCTGTTTACAGGGCTAACGTTGCTACGTGGCTGTTTAAATGTTTTAATGACCGGGTCTGTTTGTTTTGGAGAGGAGACGACCTTGGAGGTAATTCGGCTCCCGGTAGAACCCTGTCAGGGCTCTGAAGTGGACCCAGAACAACTCTCATCAGCTGTTAGCTGTAAACACTAGCAGGACTAAAGTTAGGGTGCGGCTGTGTTAAAACTATAACTTAGCACAACATCACTACGCTGTTATAACGTTATGCTTTATAAAATGTTACAAAATAGATATTAGATATGTCAGTCCAGTGACTGTTACCCGACAGCCGACCTGCCTCTCATTCTCCGGCGCTGGCAGTCACTCAGCCTGCAGAGTGAACGAAAGACTGAGGAGGACCCATGTGAGCGCTGAACGAGTCATTCATTCCTGCTGCACAGTAGGAGCTGTCAGGTGACAAATGAACGACTCAGACCCAGAGACCCACAGTTGAGAGTCGTGAACTAATCAATTCTGTTTCCTGTGCTGACGGAGCCCATGCACCTCCCGTGTGACGAGTGAACGTAAGAGTCCAAGATCCTTCACACATGTGTGAAAATGAACGAATCAATGAGACAACCCGTTCCTCCCGAGTCATACACACGATTAGGTCTTATGAACGAAACGTTCTTTGAATGATACAACACTAACTGGAACAAGACTTAAGGGCTGAGACCAAGACCAGTTCCCCACATTACATGACACACAATGAAATGTGGAACGAGATCATAGGTACTCCTGAAATTTATCTGAAAGATCCACATTCCCATTAAAACACCCGCATACAAACACTAAAAGCTGAAATCAACAAAAGCATCTTTATTCAACACTCCTTTTCCATGCTTACTATAGCAGGGAGGGGGAACATATTTTTAAGTAGGATTATCGGTTGCATTTGAAGCAATACGTTTTTTTGTAGTACTTGAGACCAAGACCGGTCTCGAGTACTACAACACTACTCACTGCAAGATTCAGATGACATAACAAATGAAATAAATGTGTTGATTTGTCATTTTCCCTCCTTTTTTATATTTTAAACTCTAAAACACTGTTGGGATATGATGGTAATTATATTTTTTCAAACAATATCTTCTGTTTTTTTCAGAACCAGAGGTCAGGAAACTGGAGAGGATCCAGCTGCATTGTACAGCACAGTCAACAAAACCTAATGACCAAAACAGATATTGCATTTACAAATTTACAAATTAATTATATGCCCTAGAGAAACTTACTTTGTTATTTACACTGCATGGGTCTGCTTTTTAGAATATGTAAAGTGTTTTTGCATTCACCTTTAAATATAATTTGTCTGACTTTTGTAACATTTAGTCTTTTCATGTAACGTTTTATTAGTATTTGACCTGTATTTTAATTAAAATAAACAGATTTTTTTTTGAAAAATAGGTCTTATACAGTCAATAAGACTGCATCATGTGACTTTTTTCCACACTGATGCAGCACATCAATTTGAACCCATGGTGTGCATCCAAGCGATTCATCAAACTGTGTTTTCTTCTGTTCCTGTTTAGTTTAGCATCACTGACAGACCCTAAACTATGACCACATTTACGATAAGATTTCCTTAGATGGTCTTTGTTGGTGGTTGGATGTTTTGAAGTGCAGTGAAGTGAAGTTTGTTACACTCTCTTAAATAGATAGAAAGTTCATAGTTTGTGTGACGAAGTGGGTTTGCTCACCACTTGTCCCATACAGGCCATTTGGTTATTTATCATAGCTTGTGTAAAAGTGCACCACTTACGATCCCGGGTTGTTTGTGTTTGCATTATGTTACAGTCGACAGCAAAGTTAGTTTCAGTTCCATTTTATTAGTTTAAACATGGTTTAATTGTTTTCCTGTGTTAATACTTACAATTGTTTGTTCCTTTGTTCAGTTCCACCATGCAGGATAATTGTTTGGGGAAGGGCCGGCCTAAGCATTTCCTGTTTTATAGGAATAGGGTGGTCATGGATGACATTACCGGGCCAAACCAAGTAGAGGGTTTTCTTTCTTTATAGGAATGTTTCTTTTGGTTTTTTTTTGGGGGGGGGGGGGGGGGGCAGTGCTGTGAACACGTGCCTCTTGTTAGCGTTGCTACAAGTTTGATGCGTTATTTTTCTTAAGTCTTTTTGTTTGTTTGAATTGAATTATCCGTGAAAGTTTTGGCCTTTTGACATGCAAATACTAGAGACATCGCCTGGGGTTTGGTAAAGGGTCTGCAGAGACTCAATCAGACATGCATTGCTTAAGGACGCTGTAAAGGTGTCAACAGACACTTAGCAGGACAGCAAAAAGAAGTGTCCAATCCCTCTCCCTATAGGGTGCCTCAGGACATCAAAGTACCGGACTTCTGATCCCTTTTTCCCATAGAATGGCTGGGCCATAAAACACCACTCCTGTCTCTTCTTTTAGCTGATGCGCAAATGTCATAAGCCAGGAATGTGAAAGGGGTACTTAACAACTCTTTCCTTCTTGAGCAAAAACAATGTTTCATTATAAACTGTAATTCTCTTTAAATAATAATCCTTGCTAAGTTAGTAGTGGCGCTGCCTCTTAAGTTAGTAGTTATGTTACCTTGTTGTTGATATCTGTTGTTGATATTGTTGCTGAAAAGAATCTAAATAAGTTAATTTTGCAGTGTTTTAATTTTCAGCAAGGTTAATGACATTCTTTCATTTTATGCGTAACCAATGCTTGGTCACAATACTTTGACACTTCCTTTAGAAAAGATATGATAAAGAAATTTCATCCTATACTCTATTAATGTGCCAGCTTGAATTTTATGTTAACTAACCAAATTCCACAGCTCCTGAGCAAAGATTGTCTTTGGGTTAATCCAAGCTATCATCATGTAACCTGAGCTCCCCCAATTGGACAAAATAAGTATTACATGCCATCGTCTGAAATGATGAAATAGAACGTCTCGGGTTACGTATGTAACCCTTGTTCTCCGAGAAGGGGAACGAGACACTGCGTCGGTGACGGCACTATGGGAAAGCCTCTGGGCGTGGCAGGGCTGAAATCATGAAAAAACGAGATCAGTAACTCAGCTGCAGCTAAGCTGCTCGGGAGAAGGTTTTCTTCAACAAATGCTGAGTTTCTCTGACTCTTCCCCTCCTGCGGAGCCTGAAGCAGCGGTCTGACGCAGCGTTTCATTTCCTCATTCATACTGTCGATACCAAAACACAAACAGAACACATTCATTTGCAGAAGTTTTTGCAAACATCAAAGTCCCAGTTAGATATAGGTTCCGTACCCAAACATGATCTTCAACATGACCACTTTTATGATCAATCTGTCATCAATGTAAGGACTGAGACAGCGACATTGTGGATTCATCCTCAGCACAGATAAAATCTATACGGGCTACTCTGTCCTTCTGTGTATCACTGTGACTCTGTGGACATTAAGGCAGCAACAGTTACACTGAAACATTTAGTGGCCTACACTACTGCAGTAATCACTGTTTCAATCAAACTAATCTATATGCCTGTAGCCTAACTGATCAATGAACAATCATTTGTCATGTTTAGGGCTGTCCCTAAAGCTAAACTGAGGCTTATTTTTGACCTCTCTCTCTCCCCCCTCTCTCCCTCCCTCCCTCCTGCCATTCACCGGTCTTGTGCAGAGTTTTACGTGCATGCCGTGCTGCCGACAACTGCATGCGCGTCGCGGTTCCTCGCGGGTCTAAAAACGATATAATATTCTTTGTGCGGTTCATCAACGGTGATAAATTATCCAAAAGTCCCACGACAACTCGGCACAACACCAGTGAAGCTGGGGCTCCATCTTTTCAGCAAGTGTTCCTCTTCTGCCACCACAAACATACAAGCTACGCCTACACATGACGACCCAGGGTAATTTTGGATTTATCTACGCACTTTAAAAACATTTATTGAAAGTGTTTTTCTTTACACATGTTTAGTTAAAGCATCAAACATTGAAATGTATATTGTAATTGGCTGTATATTAACTTATTGTCAGAAAACTGGTGGTTCTATGTAAAATTAAACGTTGACACTAACATATAGACAAAATTGCATGTTTCGCTGCGAAGCTTTGAATCAGGCTCCACCCATAGAAGCATTGTATCTAAATGTGAAATGAGCATAATTTTTTTACATAAAATAGGCTGGACGTCTAAAACATTACAGTCAGTTTGAACAGAGACACATTTTCAACTGCAAATGACCAAAATTATTATTACTGGGTCGGACTAATCATAGGTCCATGACTAAACTGTGTCTTATCTATATTTTCATCTTCAGTTATTGCCAGTGGTATTTTGTCCCTGTCAGGTTACAGGTGAATAAATATAATTAAAACCCAATGCAACATTACAGAAATTCAAGTCTGGTAAATGATGAATACGCAGACTACGCTGAATAAAAAGTATTATTGTTAACTAAGTGACTCCTTTCATCCTGTGATTTAAGAGAAACATCATGGTCCACGTTTTGAGCATCACTGGGTTAAAATAGAGGCTTGTTTACCTGTTGCCATGGTGAATCGTCCTATCAGATCTCCATTGATGATGCTTTTTTAAATTCCCCCTGCACACACGCTTCCATCATGTGTGCAGGGACCCTGGATCAGCTATCAGCTATATCTGATGTTATGGGGAAGGCCTTCAGTCAGCAGCCATACCACAAAGTGAATTTATTTTTTAAATTAGACGGATTTGATGACTTGATCTTTAAAAACTGATAGCTAGTCAACAATAGTTATGTCTGTGCCATCATCCCCTCCATGAGACTTCAGAGTTAGGGTGTATGATCTCCAACAAATATTTAATACAAGGTTTTAGTGAGCAAAAAGTAAATAAATGCTCCTCCGATTCCCCCCTAATGTCCTTTTCTATGTCTTAAATGAATGGACCGAAGCTGTTGCACCAACATTGATAAATATTCCTATTGTATCAATAAAAACTGAAACACCTGATAAAATACGTTATTCTTTTTCAGTTCTAGTTACAGAGATACGTTTTTGTGACACTGCTTATCCAGGATAGCTGTTCCCAAAAACACGCTGGTACCTTGATCCTCTTTGTCTTACAGGATATTACATAGAACCTACACAAGTTGTCCAGTCTTGTGCCATGGAGAGCCGACAGTCTACAGGTTTTCTCCCCTCTGCCTCTAAAAGTCTTTAAAATGACATGAAAACCTGTAGACTGTTAATTCTCCATGGCAAAGGGTTTGACTCCCAATGCAGTTTTGTACATGTGCAGTAGTTCAGTTAAGTTTTACAAAAATAAATATATGAAAATAAGTTTGTTCTCTGATGTTTTGAATCTGATTTTGGTTTCTGATGTCATCTGTTTTTCAGTGGTACAGAGTCAGAATGGCTGGGGAGTGACTTACACTCCAACTCAGATCTGTGCCTTAAAAGGATCAACAGTGGACATAAAATGTACCTACACATATCCATCCAGCTTAAATAATCATGATACCAAAGTTCAGGAAACATTCTGGTTTACGAAAGAGAGTAATAAAGTTTATGTGGATCTGAAAACGGACCCAGAATATTAAGGTCGTGTGGAGTATATTTGTCAGAACAAACGCTGCACTCTGAGAATCACAGACCTGAGAGAGAGCGACTCAGCTGAGTACAAGTTCAGGTTCATAACAAACCAAGAACTTGGGAAATATACTGGTTTACTTGGAGTCACTCTGTCTGTCACAGGTAACATTTTCATTTAAATAGTTTTTGTTCCAAAGGATCAATATCAAGCAATCAGTGCTGTAAATGTTTCATGAAGAAAATCTAGGCTCAAAGGTCCAGTTACTAAATGAAGTTTTGTCACAGGTAGCATTTTCATCTGAATATTTATCAGTTTAGTTTCAAGTTTTCAACATCTTATGAAGGTTACTTGCATCTGTGTGCTTGTATGTGTTGACAGTTAGAAAGGCAGCTTTTCCTGTGCTGTACGAGGATATGAGAAGTCCCGCTCTCCTTCAGTGTGTGAGTTTACATCCAGTCTTCCACTGACATGACACCATCTGGTGGAGTAGTGTAACTAATGCTGTATCATGAATATATGTGTCTTTAATGGGTGACAGTAATTGTGTGTGTGTTTGTGCAGTTTAGTTCACTCAAGCTTTTTGTTTTAATTTTTAAGCACTAGTTCCACAACAATTTGAATGAGGGATACTTTCCTCACAAAATAATTATTAGCAAATAGTTAGTAAATATAAAAGAAAAAAAGGAAATCATCTTTTACTATAAAGGTGTGTAATTGGTTCAGGAAACACCAGAAGAAACACAAAGTCTTCAGAATTTTTGTGACCACAGCAACTCTGGGCAGCAGCAATAATCAAACATCTAAAAGAAAATGGAAATGTAATCTGTTTTTCTTTCTTTAATTTCTTCCTGAATAAATGATTCTCTTTAGGATTGAACTATCAACAACAAAAGACTGTTTTACAAAAACATTTTAAAGTTAATGTATGTTAATATCTCCTGCAGATGCTCCAAAGTTTCCCTCTGTGTCAGCGAGTCCCTCTGGTGATTTAGTGGAGGGCAGTTCAGTAAATCTGACTTGTAGCTGTGATGCTAAGCCAGCAGCTAACTATATCTGGTACAAGAGGACTAAAAATCCAGACCATGAAGATCTCAGTAAAGAATCACAGCTTGTCTTCAGCTCCATCCAGTCCTCTGACTCTGGAGAGTATTACTGTGCAGCTGAGAACCAGCTGGGGAGGAAGACAACTGAATACATCTTTATTAATGTGAAATGTGAGTGAAACACAGGTTTAATGCTATTGAGAGATTAAATACACTCTAAAAATATCATCACAGTATAACATCATGTCAAGTGAACTTCTGGGATATCAATCTGTCCAATTAGGAAGCATATTAAGTAATTGTGAATCACCTGTTTTTGGAGCGGCAACAGCAAGACAACCCCCCAAAAATGAATGGTTTTGCACGTGGTGGCCGCAGACAGTTGTTCTCTCCTTACCCTTCCTGACTGATTGTTCTTTAGTTTTGCATTTTGTTAGCGTCCTCGTCACTACTGGTTGCATGACGCAATATGCAGCCCATTCAAGTTGCACAGGTAGTCCAGCTCCTCCAGGGTGGCACGTCCATATGTGCCATAGGAAGTGCAAAACTAAATCTCTGGAGTATCCCTTTAACTCGACAACGAAAAGATTTTACCTGCCTGCTTCAAGTTTTCTGCTGTAATTCACTGAGCAGCTTCAGTACATTTAGACCACGATCAACTTTCCACATCCTGCCAAATATGCATCAACTTATGATAATCTATATTCATGTAATACAGATGCTCCAAAGCTTCCCTCTGTGTCAGTGAGTCCCTCTGCTGAGATAGTGGAGGGCAGTTCAGTGACTCTGACCTGCAGCAGTGATGCTAACCCAGCAGCTAATTATACCTGGTACAAGGAGAATGAAGACTCACCAAAAGCATCAGGACAGAACTTCACCATCACTGACTTCAGAGCTGAACACAGTGGGAATTATTACTGTGAAGCCCAGAACAGAAGAGGACGTCATAACTCCACCTTACATCTGATAGTTGTGGCAGGTAAGTTTTTCACTTCACTTACACATGTACTCATCACACATCTTAATGAAAAGTGGGGAGATTAAGGGGTGCAATTAAATGAGGCCCTATGTGAGTTAAACCGTCCATGTGACACTTCTAGATTCCTGGATCTCTGCAATAAACTTGATGAGAACAACGTTATCATAAGCAGTCTAAGGTTAAAATCAAGGGCAACTGGACTTAGTTGAAGATACTAGAAGGTAGGGAAACTCAGCTGTTTAACCTCTGTGGGGTCGTTTGCCAAGATGATCGATACTGCTGGTTCTTAGTGCTCCTGGCATTTGTAATAACAGTCATTATGGTCATTAGAGTCACCTGAGGCCAAGTCTGAATGACCATCGTTGGCATCCTCACCTGAGGCCAAAAGTGAACGTTTGTTAAGTTTCCTGGGAAGGGATGAAAGGACAGCATTGTAAATGGGGGACAAGTGGTGTCGCAGACCCCCTCCACTGTTAAGCGACGGCTTCTCAACCCGGGTGTAAATGAATATCTTCACACCTCTTTCAAACCGACCATCCTCTCTGTCTAAAATGTGCACTTTTATCCTTCAGATGTAGGTAAACTGCTGGGATCTGTCCTGAGGATTTGGCCCTTCAGTGTTGAGCCATGCGTTTGTGTAGCGGTTGTTTAGTTTCCTCAATATATCTTGTCACAAGATCTCTGACGTAATTGCTGACGTAATCTGCACTCTGCGCATGCGTTGGCGTCTGTAGCCACCTGTCGGAAGCTCCGTCTTGAACCGGACTCTTATCCAGTTTTAATCCACTTTTTTCGTTACATTTTTTATATCCTTTATTTAACTTAACTTTATTTAAGTTTTACGTGGGTTAAGGATTTTAGTCATCCGACATGGATTTTAAGCTAGATGACCGTAAAAACGCGATCAACGCTACTGATCGCAACAAAGCTCCGGTGACTATGCAAGCCGAGATAACTCTGCCCCTTGAGGACTGCTCACTCCTTAAGAAAGCGAACAAGAAGATTGCTGACCTTATGGAAGACATCCGACGACTTTCAGAGGAACTCAAAGAGAAAGATTCCCTGCTGACTGGCTTTATGGATGTGGCTTCAGTACAAGCCAAACAGATTGTTTCTCTTAGCACAACCGCTAACATCCAGGACACCGTGTTATGGGACCCCTCTAGCCTTCCCAGGCTTTCCTCCTGCTCGACTCCGAAGCATCAGTCAACCTGGGCTGAAGTGGTGGTCCGTGGCTTTAAGAGAGGCTCGGATGGGGCTGCCTCTCCTCCACACATCGGCCTCTCCAACCGCTATGCAGCCTTGTCTAACGACACTCCGGTCCATCCAGCGGATTCACCTGCGGCTTCGAGTCTCCCTGATACGGATCTCTTTCGGCGCACAGTGCCTGCCGACACTGTTGCATCTCCTCCACCGGCTACATCTCCTGCACTGGGCCGCCGGTCTGCCGCCGGACCTGATCGGCGGCCGTCATCCCGGTCAAAAACCTCCGCTTCCCGACGTAGGATCCTGAAGGAGGCTGTGCTCAGACGCTCCGGAGCCGTCTCTACCCTGCACCGTCGGGTAGCCCTTCTCTCAGGTCTGTTACTGCTACTCCAACACAACACTCGGCAGCTCACACACTCCATCCTCAGTCCGCACGCAGTGTTGAACCAGATTCTGCTCAGTCCTGCTCTGGAACCCCACAACCGGCATCTCCTCGTCCCCTTTTCTCCCCAACCACACTAATAATTGGTGACTCCATAACCAGAAACATCCGTTTCTTTAACGCTACCACTCACTGCTTCCCCGGTGCCACCACGGCTGACATTTTAAAAACACTCCAGGACCTAATGCCGTCGCTCCCGTCCTCCATCACAAGAGTGATAGTCCATGTCGGAACAAATGACACAGCTCTTCGGCAGTCTGAGCTGACAAAATCAGATTTTAACCGTCTTCTTAACTTTTTAAAGCAGTGCGGAAAGTCCGTTTTTATCTCTGGTCCCATTCCCACAGTTGGTCGCGGTGCTGGCCGCTTCAGTAGACTCCTTGGCCTCCACGACTGGCTCCAGTCCGCCTGCAGGGCTCACCGTGTGTTTTATGTGGATAATTTTAATATTTTCTGGCAAAGAATGTCTCTTTTTAAGACAGACGGACTTCACCCAAACAAACGGGGCTCAGAAATGTTAGCTGCGCACATACAGCATGTGGTGCGGTCCACACGTGACTTACGTGAATGACTAATCATTCATGCAGCACACCTGGACACACCACCGCTCACTGAACAGATCTCTGCCTCACTGCCACAAACAACTGTCTCCACCTGCTGGCATGTAAAGCCGTCTGCTCCCAGCGCTGTTCCACAGACTTCTATTCCTGTCATCATCACGCATAGACCAGTAAACCGAAATGTGCACATCCCACACAGAAATATTAGTAATCTCTTAAGGATTAGGACAACTGCACCAACTCCAGCACCCAGAACAAACTCATTTAAAATGGCTCTCTTCAATGTGAGATCACTTTCAAGTAAGACTTTTATCTTAAATGATTTTATCTTGTCTGCAAATCTAGATTTTATGTTTTTAACTGAATCCTGGTTGCAAATGAATGACTATAGCCAGCTAGCTGAACTGTGTCCGCCTCAATATGATTGCTTTAGTCAACCGAGGGTCAGTGGTCGTGGTGGTAGGCTAGTAAGCGTGTATAGGAAAAATTTTAAATGTCATCAAGTACGCTGTGATGAATTTAACTCCTTTGAAGTTCTCACTCTTAAACTTGGAGGGCTGCAACCTATCATATTTGTTATAATTTATCGCCCCCCAAAACCGCCTGGAGGATTTTTATCAGAACTTCCTGAATTTTTATCTACTCTGGTTTTAAATTATGACAGAATTGTTCTTTGTGGCGATTTTAATATTCATGTTGATGACCCCAACAATGTTAATGCAACTGACTTTTTAAATATGGCCACTTCTTTTAACTTCAAACAACATGTCAAAGGGCAAACACATAACCGTGGTCATACACTGGACTTGGTTTTTACCCTGGGTGTCAGCATTTCCTCTGTGGAATTAGTGGACATGACCATATCTGACCACAGATGTATTGTTTTTAGCTGCGATTCGCCTGTTACTCATGCCGCCTCACCAAGCTCCGTGTGTTGTCGCATCTTTAATGAACAAAGTGTTTCAAAGTTTTGCGCATTCTTTCAGAGCCAAAGCCAACACCTGTCTGATTCCAACACCAACAATCTGGTCGATCACTTCAATCATATCTGCTTGTCGTCACTAAATATTACTGCTCCTCTAAAGGTTAGGCCTACGTCTAAAGCTAGTAAGCAACCCTGGATAAATGACAGCATTCGCAGCCTAAAAAGGGAATGCAGGAAAGCAGAGCGCAGATGGAAAAAATCCAGTCTCCAAGTCCATTACCTCAGTCTGAAGGATTTATTAATTAACTACAATAAATGGTTAAGGATGCGAGAACACACTATTTTTCTGAACTCATTACTACACATAAACAATCCCAGGTTTCTGTTTAAGACTGTGGATCAGCTGGTAAACCCAACCCCTCCTTGTGCCTCAGCTGGAAGTAATGATGACTGTGAATTGTTTTTATCTTATTTTACCAATAAGGTGGTGTCAATCAGAGCCTCTATTACCCCCGTGGCCTCTTACTCAGAGGTTCCTCACCAGCAACAACAGAGTTTTAACCAGTTTTATCCCATCGACTTGTCTGAGCTTTTAAAAACATATCACAAATGAGAGTGTCCTCCAGCCCACTTGATATAATACCTACAAAATTTTACTAAAGTAATAGATTCTGTTGGGCCCCATTTGATCTCTGTTTTCAACAGCTCCCTATCTACTGGTTGTGTCCCTGATTATTTTAAAACGGCTTGCGTGAACCCACTTTTAAAGAAACCTGGTTTAGATCCCTCCCTCCCACAAATTTTAGACCAATTTCAAAACTGCCTTTTATTGCAAAGATTCTAGAAAGAATTGTGTCCAAACAGCTGCTCACTGTGCTGGAAAATAACAAAATATTTGAAAAGTTTCAGTCTGGTTTTAGGAAGTACCACAGCACTGAGACTGCCCTGCTTAAAGTCACCAATGACCTTTTAATGTCTGCTGATGAAGGTATGTGCTCAGTCCTGTACTCCTGGACCTTAGCGCTGCTTTTGACACCATTGATCACAACATCATGTTAGACAGACTGAGGCACTGGGTGGGGATCTCTGGTACTGCTCTAGAATGGTTTTCATCCTACCTGTCAAATAGGAAGTTTTGCGTGTCTGTAAACAACTATGTCTCTTCATTCTGTCCAGTTAAATATGGTGTGCCTCAGGGGTCGGTCTTAGGACCCATTTTGTTTTCCTTGTATCTGCTTCCCCTTGGACATATTATCCATAAACATGGCATTTCTTTTCATATTTATGCTGATGACACACAAATATACTTGCCCGTCAGATCCACAGACCCTGGAATGCTGAGTTCACTTAACAACTGCCTTTGTGAAGTTAAAAAATGGATGTCAAATAATTTCCTCCAGCTGAACTCAGACAAAACAGAAATCCTGGTCATCGGGTCTCAGCAGATGGCAAATCAAATACTGCCATCTGCTGGTTCCCTAGTAAATCACATTAAGCCTGTGGCAAAGAACCTTGGTGTTTGGTTTGATAGTAATTTAAATTTCGAGCAGCACACCACAAAGCTTGTTCAATCATGTTTTTATCAACTTAGAAATATAGCTAAAATTCGATCTATGTTAACTTTTAAGGACACCGAGACCATTTTACACGCCTTCATCTCATCACGCCTGGATTATTGCAACAGCCTTTTCACCTGTTTAACCCAAAAATCTATTGATCGACTCCAGACTGTCCAGAACTCAGCTGCCAGGCTTTTAACCAGAACAAAGAAATATGACCACATTACTCCTATTTTAGCTTCATTACACTGGCTCCCAGTATGTTTTAGAATTGACTTTAAAATTCTATTGATCACTTTTAAAGCTCTTCATGGCCTCTCGCCTTGTTATATTTCTGACCTTTTAGTCCCATACGCACCAGCACGTACCTTGAGATCCTCGGGCAGAGGTTGTTGTCTGTTCCAGAGTCTCGACTGAAAACTAAAGGGGACAGAGCGTTTGCTGTCAGGGCCCCGAGGCTCTGGAACAGCCTGCCCGAGGAAATCAGGTCGGCTGAGTCAGTGAACTCTTTTAAGTCCCTTCTTAAAACATACTTTTATAGGAGAGCTTTTCCCGATCTTATTTGACTTTATTTTATCCCTTTTATTTTATTGTATTTTACTAATTTTATATTAAATTTTCATGCTCTTATCTTTTTTTTGTATTATTCTTTACACATGTTAAAGCACTTTGTAACTTGTTTTTGAAAAGTGCTCTACAAATAAGGATTATTATTATTATTATTATATATACAGATCTGTGCATTGCTCACTGCATTGGACCGCATACACTAGATTGCTTTTCTCGTGTTTGGGTGTGCGGTCTTTAGGGTGAACCAGAATCTGTCTTAGCGTGTTCTTGGGTTAAGAAACACAGGGATGTGGTGTTCGCTGAAAATCCTCCTGAGTTTCTCTGATATTCCAGACACACGAATGGAATCACAATGTTGTTGCGTTAGATCTTCTTTTCCGTATCCCCTGTAGTGTTGGTGTTCTTCCTCGATCTTGTGGCTGTTTTCCCCTGTTTTAGTTCTTATAGGAGCCGAGACACATTGTACAAAAGGGCTGGGTGAAGTGGAATACAGTTCAGAGTAATTGAGCTTTGCACTGCCTTATTTGAAACTCCCAGTTGTTTGCACCTCACCTGCAACATTTGCACTAAAATACCAAACAAACAGGCAAAGTGAATTTCAAGTCAGAAAAATACTGCAGCTTTGTTCGCACTAGTTGTTGTTCTTTTCACAAAAATTAGGAAAGCTAAAGTCATTGATTCAAGCTGTCAAAATGAGGCAGATTTTCATTTAGAGGAGAGATTTGAGATGATGCCAGGGTGTCCAGATTTAGCCATGCACATGTGATTGAGAGAAGGTCATAGGACAGACCAGGGAGACAGTAAAGGGGTTAAATCTTCCTGCTGGCCAGGGAGAGCTTGGGGATACAGGAGGACATTGTGTAATGTAATGTGTCTTTTAAGATGGCAAAAGATCTTTCAAAAGAACATACATGTGCAAAGAAAAATATTTTTGTTATATCACGCTATGTGGCCAAACATCTGAACACACTCAAATGAGTCATTTTGTCTTATTCCAGTGTTCCCAGGAGTATGGAAATCAGCAGTCTTTGGAACAACATCTGCTGTTTTCCTGGCTATCATATGGCTCTCTGTCCTCCTACTGATAGGGTGAGTAGATTTGTTTTACTGATGCATTTTACATTGAATACCAGAGTCTTGTTAGCAGCCAGGTTGGCAGATGAATTATTATTTCCTTGGTTTTTAATTCATTCTAACCAGGAAAAAGAGATCCTCCAAGCAATCATCTGAGCCTGGAGATAGACCAGACGACAGGGAACAGGATGACCTTCATTATGCCAGTTTCCACTTCTCCAATAACCAGACAGATGCTGTCTACTCCAACATCATACCAGCTGTCCCCCGAAGACACAAGGAAGAGGAGGAGGAAGAAGTTGTTGAGTACGCTGCCGTCCAATTTGACAGTGCCAGTACTGCCCCAAGGTGAGCAGCTCCTCTCACAGGAACATTATCCTCACTAAAACCTCAACATGGCATGCAGTTAATGGAGCTGATGATCAAGTATTTCATTTTAACACTTTCATTCCTGTTGCATTTGCTTGTTTTCTTTACATTTTCATTATCACTGTTTGTATTTGTGAAGGAATTTAAGGGTACTATGACCCAGGTTTCCGCAGGTCATGATAGGGTCAATTGCTGAGCTAAAGGAAGCCAAAGGTGACAGCCAGGGCCTCTCCAAAACTGTAGGCCAGACTCTGTCTCTCCTCTCTGCCTGCTTGTCGGCTGACTGATGCAGCTGAGTTGATAAGGATGCACTGTTATACATCTGTTAGGTAACCCAAGGTCAAGATTATCTTTATGTTGTTTCATTACAGACTGACTGGCTATGTAGAAAAGGACACTTATTTGGACACTTAGTGAATCTGTGTAGGTCTAGGAAGGATAAATATCAGACAGGAAGTACCCTTCAGATTTGGTGTTGGCATTTCATGTGTTCACACGTTGTGTGCTGGCACTGCATCTCCTCGGCCGAGTCTCATTAAACCATGCTGTGTAAGCCTTCATCAGTCTCTTGAAACGTCTTCATCACACCTGAACCTGGCTCACAATATTTTCACAACAGTTTGAGTTAATACTATATCTTTATCTTTTTTTCTCAGGACCAGAAGTCAGGAAACTGTGGAGGATCCAGCTGCATTGTACAGTACAGTCAACAAAAGTGCTGAACACAACCGGAACGTCTAATCTGTGCTTTCTGTCATTTTTAAATGTGCTAGGCTCTAGGGATGGCAAAGTTAGTCTGTGGTTGGTTGGGCTGTCAACTGGTCCACCACTTTGGTCCAGAGTCCAGACTGAAATAGTTCAACAACTATTTGATGGATTGCCATAAAAGTTTTTACTGACATTTATGGTTCCCAGAGGATGCATCCTACTGACTTTGGTGATCCCGACTTTAACCCTGCACCAGAACCAGGGTGTCATTTTGTGACATATCTTGACAACTATTGGATGTGTTATTTGCTTCTTTGGTTTATGACCAAATAGCTGAAAAACTAATTCCCAGCATCCTCAGCTGTACTTTCTGTTTAGTGCTGATTAACAAATGTTAGAAACGAACACAACTAACATGGTGAATATGATAAACATTATACCTGCTAAACAAAACTAGAACCCACTTGTAAAACCATGTCTCCATAATGCTAGTGATAAAAAACTCTGCAGGATACATTTTAACCTTATTAAAGATTAATTTAGACCTAGCAAACATTTTCCTAATTCTTCTACAGTATAGCTTCAGACATACTTTATCTCTGTAGTACTGTATCAGATATCTAATAGGAGGTAAGCCTGTAATTAATATTTTTTGTTTAATTGTAGTATAAAAGTTGCTATTTAAAAGCTCATTGGGAGAAAGAGAAAGAGGAGAGAGGAACATGATTTAGGTAATCTAGTTGTAATTTCCTTCTGTTGTCACTAGATTGTAGTCAAGAGCCATATTTTAGATCCCATAATGTGCACGTCTCTCTTATCTGTGTAAACAGTTTATTTTCACCACATTGTTACTTTCCTCTTTTTTTTTTACCAGTTCCATTATTACAGTTTTTAATTTCGGTGATTATTTCCGGTTATTTCCGCTCCATTATATTACATCTCATTACAGTTGTCTGTCTTGCTTCCTTTTTAATTCCTTGTTATTGTGGTCCATCTCCTTTGTTCTGTAATGTTTTGTTTTGCCTAAAATAAAAACATGAAATGCTCACAAGTCATATCTACACTGAGGCCACAAAATGGGAGTACATATTGCTTCATTTTAAGAGGTTACAAGCAAAACAGGCAGGCGCACAATGGACTGGACACTAACATGCTGGAGTTTCAGTCCAGCAGGAGAAGCTTAACAAAGTGA